>NW_026000108.1:22744909-22753489 GCF_001458135.2 Marmota marmota marmota | reverse complement strand
CCCACTCCCCCCACGACCCCCTCCCCCCCCACCCCACCACCCCCCGGTTATTTTGCTGCAGCCGGACTGTGGCAAGACAGTCTGTGGTGAGACCTTTCATGTACATCACCTAGTTGTAGATTTTCCATTTCTAAGACTATTCTCTTCAAGATTCCAGAACCATGGCAAGAATAATAAACCTCCATGATGTAAGAGTTAGATATACTAGATATACTGTCTAGTCCTGGAAGAGAAGGTTTGCATAATCAAGACATTTCAGAATATTTCTAATGTATATTTAATACAAATTTGAGAAATTTGTTATTCTCAGATATAGCTGAACAGAAGGAAAGCATTTAGATTGAAAAAGATTAAATAACATGACTAATTTAGCTGAGTTTCTGGATTGAACATGATAGCAGTTGGTTTTGATTCTGACTTGTCACTCAGCTGTTGACTGAGAGACCCACAATCAGGGTAGGCCTATGCCTCATTCAATTGAGGTGAAAGGATTTTTTTGCATATTACTTAAAATATAAATCATCAGGACATACAAATGCTGTCTGAGATCCTATTTTCCATGCAACTCAATCCTTGTTTGAGTTTGAAGTTTCCATATGGTACAATTTACCTTGTGTTTGAAGAATGTCCTTTATGCTTTCTTGCTTTGTAGGTCTTGTAATGTCATATTATGTAAGTCTCTAAACAGTAATTTTTATAATACTTTTTGAATAATGCTTTCAATAGTACATAATTCTGGGTTAGAAGTTCACTTGTGTTTTTTTGTTTTAATGGTTTAAATATGTTGCTAAACTGTGTTTTGGTTTGAATTATTTCTCTTTAGAGAAATATGTTGTCCTTCTCATCTTCTTTGTATGTAACTTGTATCTTTCCTCTAAGCACTTTTAAGATTTTCCTCTTTATTACTTATTTTTAACAATTAGAGTAATATATGCCTTTATCCAGTTTATTTAATGTCTTTTTTTCTTTGTAGTTCTTCAAGATTTTGATGTTTATAATTAACACCAAATTTAAAAAAAAATTCAGCCATGATTTTCTCAAATTCTTTGGTAAAGTCCCTTTCTGGGGACTTCAAATATATGTACATATGTTTGGCTTCTTTGTGTTCACTAATACTTCATTATTTTATTGAAGGGTTATTTTATATTATAGTTTCCTTTCTGAGAGTTTCTGTTATTACACTTTCATGTTTCTAGTATATTTTTCTTCAATGTCTAGTATGCCTACTAATCTCATCTAATGGATTTTCCACTACTGTCATTTTAGCTTTAATTTCTAGAAACCTGATTGCGGACACCTTAAAAACATCTGTAATGCCTTCACTTAACATTTTATTATGTTTCTGTGCAGCTCCTTCATCATAAGGAATGCAGTTATAAAAGCAGACTTACTTACGACTTCTACCATTTGTGCTATTTGCAGATATTTTCAAATGATTTTCTTTTTCATCATCATTGTGGGTTTTATTTTCCTGTGTGGTTGTGCCTTACAATTTTTAATTGGATTTTAAGTTGTTATGTGGAGAAAACTTTTCTCTTTCTAAAATAATTTTTATTAACGTTGCATGAGTACAGAACAAATTTATTTTTTTTTCTAAAATAATAAAATACTGATAAACTGAAAATCCCTACTGACCACCACCTGCAATTTCAGAGCTTTCCATGGTAAACATTCTTACTCTTTTCAAGATTTTTAGCATGTGTTTATAAACATGCACATATCCCCACAGGAAATATGTAACAGTGTCTTAAATGCCATCTGAACTCCTGGAGCTTTTAATGGTTCAGTTCAGTCTCCCTAAGTGCACATGCAGGGTATTACCCCCACAATATATGTCTCACCAAGTGTCTAGGGATCTCCTCACTCTTATCCTGAATGATTAGTTTGGAATATCAACAGAGTGTTTTAGAAAACTTTTTTATTGCTGTGAACAAAAGACCTGACAATGAAAATTTTAGAGGAGGAAAAGTTTAGTTGGTCCTCATGATATCATAGGTCTCAGTTCATAGATGGCCAAATGTACTCCTCAAGGTATAGGGTGATGCAGAACATCATGGCAGAGTGTTATGGAGAAAAGCATCTCAGAACATGGCCATCAGGAAGCAAAGAGAAAAAGTGAGAGTTCTATTCAACAAGGATAAAACACATAAGATCCACAAAAACATGCACCCAAGGACCCAGTTTCTCCAGCCACACTCTGCCTACAGTTACCACCTAGTAAATCCCTATCAAGGGATTCATGCGTTGATTAGTTTATGACTCTCATAACCCAGTCATTTCACCTCTTTTGTGTTGTCTTACATATGAGCTTTTGGGGGACACCTAATATATAAACCATAAGAGATGGGATGTCACCTGAGTCAGGACAGACAGAGACCAAACACCCAACTGATAATTATTACTTCTGTGGGTTGTTCAGAGAACAAGGTGCTGACTTGAATCAAGACTGATTTTTGTGGGGAGCTAGCCTGTAGCTCAGGGTCAGCCTGAAGGTCGTGCTTGCTAGTGTGGAGTCTGAGAGGTCAGGTGGAGGACTTTTAACTATACCTTTGAATATTCTTTAGCTTTGTTAAAGGACATATCAAGTTACTTAGAAACATTTGATTCCTATGGGTTTTTTATTTTAAGCATTGTAATGTGAGTCCACAGCGGCCTTTCGACCAAGGTTAATTGTTTTTAACTACAGAGGCAAGGATTCTCTTAGTTTAATGGTTTCTCCAAGAGTTATAAAGTTTTCCCCTCTGGCTAATGAGAACTGACACTTTCTCTGGCTCTGAGAGAGCAGTGGCACTCCTCCCTCTCACCTTTTCTGTTCATTCTTTTTCTGAGGATGTATAATGTCCTCACACATGCACTGATTTTTGTTCAGCTGAGTACTTGAGAGGGAGGGACACTGTGCAGAGCTACAACGGTTGCTCTCTGCACAGCTCTCTCTTCTCTGTTCCATGCACTTGAGCTTTCTCAGAAACATATACCATGTCTTCAATTAAAAGGGATTACCACACTCTCTCTGAGTTTCCTGTGTTAAAGCACCATGATCTAAGTAATTCATCTAGGCTGACTTGGGGGAAAAAAATGCATGACTCAATTTGTATTGTTTTTCCTTTTTCTCAGATTTCACTGTCCCTTTTTACCTGATATCTAATTCCTTCAGATTTGCTGTTATCCTATTTTGATATAGTTTTAAATTGATCCAGTCCAGAGGGGATAGACACAACCCTTGCTACTCCAACTTGGTTAGAGGTAGTAGGGGTGTGGACCTACCACATGTAACAATGCCATCCACTGCTGGCATCCTAAGGTATTCCATGAGACACTATTCTCTAACAGTGTCTTCAGAATCTTTTCGTGGAATATCAATAGCTTTCCGATATTACAATCCAGTTTGGATTTTCTGTTGTATAAACTCTGCTAATTATGTAGTGGAGTCAACTTGTATTAGCTTAATTTTCAAGAAATAAACCAGTTGTAAGTTGTGAACCAGTTGTTAATCACAACTGGTTGATTAAATTAAAAATTTAATCATATCACCTTATAATGAGACATTAAGTTAAAAATAAATGTAGAAAGTACTCAACACTCATCACTTGCTAATTTTTTATATTGCATAGAACTATAATCAGTGGTCCTGAGGTTAAGTCTGTTTCATTTGCACAGTGGAAATGCTTTCTAATGGTGTGCATTTCTTGCCATTGTGCTCAGTGACACCACATTGGCAGCTTAAAATCAGTTATGAGTATTTACATCATGCATATCAGCAAGCATTAAAGATGGGGTTTGACACTTTATTTTTAGTATCTGGACTTCAAAAAGTGGCAGAAAATGTTAATAATGTAGGTTCAATGTTAAAGTGTGTCATATTTGTAGCCAGTACAAAGTGAACAGCATGCAAAAAAATTCTCAGGGAATATTCTTCTAGAAATTGAAAGAAATACCTTTGGATTTTCCATATGTTCATGATCCATTCTGTGAAAGAGGGAACTCTAATTCATCATTTAAAAATAATATTTTAGACAGAATGATATTTGGAATGTGTCACTGCTGTTTTTACTGTAACATTAGTCAGAATTTTCATTCTTTGTTTATATTCTATAGTTGATTTTTTAACTTTTTTTTTTAGAGAGAGAGAGAGAGAAAGAGAATGAATCTTTTTTGTAGATGGACACAACACAGTGCCTTTATTTTTATGTGGTGCTGAGACTCAAACCCAGGTTGTGCCCGTGCTAGGCGAGGGCCCTACTGATGAGCCACAATCCCAGCCCCGATCCTTTAACTTTTGAGACATTATATTGAGACATTATATTATTATATTACCCATATGCACATATTTTATATTCTAAATGTTTTAGTCTATAGTCATTTTATCTGGTTTCCTAATAACATTTATGATATATAAACATGTTCTAGGTTATTGACTTAAATAGGTAACATTTCTCTATTGTATAAGATTTTGTTGTTATTATATACTTAAGATCATATTACAACTCTTAATAAGTAAAATTTTGATATACATTTACTCCCATTTAATAATCAGTTATGTATCTGGAGGCTTCATTTTATAATGTAATAGAATTTATTTTAAAATTTGGAAAAGATTAATAAAAAGGGAATATTTTATTTTTCATTTCTTTGAAAACAAAATAAGTGTGATTTTTTAGGTATTGTAGAGCAAAAGATGGTAATTTCATAGACTGTCACAAAGGATGTGATTTTTTGGATATTAAGATTTTTCTAAAAACTAATATATAATTTAATTTGCCATGATTTTCAAGGTTAGAAATACATAACATATCTTTTCATAAAGAAAAGTATTTGCTTATTATTTAAATATGTTTATTGGGTAGATATGTAGAGTCCTCGGTGTTATGGATGTGTACATGACAGAGCCTTTTTCAAGATTCTTATACTCCCATGGAAGAAAATGTTTAAATGCAATTAAACATGATAAAAATCCCATTTAGGTCAGTTAAAAAAAAAAAAAAAAGTAAAGGAAGCCTCACTATTTGCCAGAGAAAGTTAAGAGAGTCCACAATACATTTGACATTTTCTTTCTCAACCTTCCCTAGTAAGCACAGCTATTGAGTCCTCAGAATGTACATTTAAGAAGAATCAGGGTTAAAGAACTCAGAAAGGGTGCTTATTTTTTTCCTTAAATTACACTCTTATGATGCATTGCACCCTTTCTATTACAGCAGATCAAAAAACACTCATTGCATAGACCGTTGTTTCCTGGAGAAGGATGCAGTTTGTGAAATAGGGACATAGAACATTCAAGTGAGTTAGGAAGGCACAGGGTTTTCATCTAGTTCATTGCCATACACAGAGGAGATGAATACAATAATAGCTGTGTCTAGTGTCTCTTAGGAAACTACATTTAAGTGTTCATCCTTTGCTAAAATAAAAACCATATTCTCCAAAATTCCTGGAAATCATAAAAAATCTAGAGAAAATAAGAAGCACATACAAAGAAAGACATTTACTTCAGCAATTTTTTTTCTTTAAAAAATCCATAATAAACTGAAAAGAAGAATAGTGGCATCTAAAAGTCTTCTGATTTGACATATTGTTTATATTGACAGTAGTCCCCCTTATCCACAGTGGGTATGTCCCCAACCCTCCAGTTGATAGCTGAAATCATGTATAGTACAAAACTCTGTATATAGTATTTTTCCCACACATATATATTTTTCATAAAAATTAATTTGTAAATCATACATAATATAACATTAATAACTAATAAAATGAAACAATTATAAAAATATATTGAAAGAAAATTCCCAGCATCATTATTCTTGCACTTTTGGGCTGTTATAAAGTACAATTAGGGTCACCTGAGGCCAAACACTGTAATACCTGGACACTGGAACTGATAACCACAGAAACCACTAAGAGGCGCATAGGAGGTAGCATTCACAGCACAGTTACACTGGACAAAATTATAATTTTTGCCGTAGGAAGGAAGGACAGCCAGAGCTGCAGCAAGTTGATCAGAGATTTCATTATATTACTTAAAAATGATCCAAAATTATAAATCGTTCATTTCTGCAAATTTTCATTTAATATTTTCTGACAGTTATTGGCTGCAGTAACTGAAACCAGAGAAGGAAAAAAGTATAAATAAGAAAGGACTATTTTAGTACTTTATATTGTAAAATATACAAATGAAGAATGCTGCTACCCAGTTCATCCAGTGTAGATGTCAGTGTGTAGAATAAAGACAGTGGAACGAGATGGACATCATTACCCTAAGTACATGTGTAAAGACAGGAAGGATGTGACTCTACTTTGTGTACAACCAGACATATGAAAAGTTTTGTTCTTTATGTGTAATATTATAATGCATTTTACTGTCATACATAACAAATTAAAATTTAAAAAATGAAAAAAAAAAGATTCCCTTTGAATGTGTCTCCTAGCTCCCTGCGAAAGGTTTGATGAGTAAGGATAAAATGAAAGTGATATAATGATAAGGCATGATTTTGGACTTGGACAAGATTGGATTTAATTCTAATTCTACATTTCTAAATCTAAGACTATAAAATGTGTCTTCATTGTAAAGTAAATATGGTAAGTACTATTCACAAATATTTTCAGAATTAAATTAGACTTATATGGTAAAGTATTGGCACAATGATTAACACCATGAACATAATAAGCTTGTTGCTTGTATTAATTATTGATGTCTTACATTTTGAGAAAAAATTAATTCTCCAACACATTTGACCTGATGAAAAAGGCAACAGAATATTCAATATAATTGAATGTCCAGATTAGTTGACAATTTGATATTTTTTTTTTAGTAGTTCCAGCTAAATTAAGACCGTAAAGGTTTTATCCTTATAACCCACATACCTCCTAACTCAAATATTACTTATAATACATGTTCCTAGTTTTCAAGCTGTTGATATTAAAATATTTATTAAATATCAGAAACAGCAGCCCTATGTAGCATATATATTTATAAATTAGTCATATCATACTGAAGTCTTATTCTGTTTCAGACAACATGGGGAGTGGTAGGGACTGAAAATATTGATAAGAGTTGGGGTTATGGAGAAAATAGAGCACAATGATAACAAAGGAAAAGAACTGATCACTAAGAATATCTATAAATGGAAAAAATAAATATATCCCAAAATAAAGAGACTTAGTTTTCTTTTCTCACTATGAGATGGAATTAAGCATGGAAACAGAAAATGTACTTTGGTATCCAAAGAAAAAAGGTAACACATGCATGGCAGATAAAACCAAACAAACAAACAACAACAACAATAACAAAACAACAACAACAAAAAACCTATTAGCATTCTCAGATAAAATTTTGAAAGTTTTAAAATAAGAATAAAAACAGTTTTCTTTTCATAATGTGGCATCCTTGTTCATAACATCTCTCAGGGTTAAACTGGCACACTTTTGCGAATTTTCAGCACAATATTATTAATACTCAATTTATTACTATTGATTCAATATTATTTCTTTCATCAGTCCACTTATATACTAGTTTTGTACAACCATTTTCTTTCTGAAATTTTGCTTGATTTCCTCCTTCCTTCCTTTTTTATAGCTTTTGATTACATTTGTTTTCAGTAGAATGTACAGCTTTCTTCACTGCTGAGGGGCAACCAGGAAGATCATTTAATTTCTGTTCTGTTAGATGGCGCATTTGGAAACTGGATTGGCAAAAACAATAGAGAAAAAAAATTGCTTCTGGGGCGATTCCAGGGACATAATTATATTCTTTTTTTTTCTTATCTGTATCATCTGAACAATACAAATGGGATACTTATATTTCCATCATATTTCTTTTCTTTCTTTCTCTTTTTTTTTTAGGCTTGGGGGAATCCTCAAAATAAATGATGTTTTCCCTACCTGTGGATTATTTTTCTTTCTAGTTGATAATTTTCTTTGTAATTTGATCATTTAATGCATGACATAAAATTATTTTTTCCTAACTAATTTTTTAACCAATGTGGATCAAATTTAATTTTATAATAAACACTTTAATTTTAAGTATTTTCTATGCAAGCATAGCATAGTAAATGCTTAATAGTTTGGTAAAATTATGAAAAATCTGGTTCTGTCCTTTCCATTAAAATTGAAGATCATTTTAATTTTTTCTGTGTTCAAAAAAATTGAAATTTGTGAATTCAATCTTCCTTCCTTCTTCTATTTTATTGTTACTATTTATTTCTTTGATAGGATAATAGCTCCCTGAAATGTTATAGTATAATCCCTAGAAGCTAAAAATATATTCCTCACATAGTAGAAGGAACTGTGCTGAGGTGGTTAAGAGACTTGGAACTGGCAGAATATCCCAGATTATATTATTATATATTTGGGTGAGGCCAATATAATCACAAGGATCCTTACCAAGTAGATAATAAGGCCCAAGGAAGATGAAGCTTCACAAGTGGACTCCACCTGGAGTTTTAACCTGTCCTTTTGATGGATGACCTTATGGATTTTGGACTTGATTAGACTGCCTCCATTATTGTGTATGCCCCTTCCTTGAAGTTAATCTCTCTCTCTCTCTCTCTCTCTCTCTCTCTCTCTCTCTCTCTCTCTCTCTCTCTCTCTCTC
>NW_026000108.1:22657820-22744884 GCF_001458135.2 Marmota marmota marmota | reverse complement strand
TCTCTCTCTCTCTCTCTCTCTCTCTCTCTCTCTCTCTCTCTCTCTGTCTCTCTCTCTCTCTCTGTCTCCCTCTCTCTCTTTTTCTCATTCTCTCATATTTGGATTCAGATAAATAAAATGGGCAGTAAACATCATATAAATATGGTATCTTTTAAAGAGTTGAATTATCTGTTTCCCATTTAAGTGACAAAGAAAGCTATTGCCTCTGTTCCATACATCTAGGATGAGTTAATATGGAAAGTAAATAAATAAATAAAACTCCACCCTCAAAGAAGAGTTGTCTTTTTCTAAAGTACACATCAGAAACAGTTTTGAGAAACCATGAATACGGCATCTTACTATAACCAATTTTATCCCATGTAAGAGTATAAAATGGCTGGTTTTATTTTTTTCATTCTCAACCTCTGTAACATAGTGCCAATTGTAATGTGCCTGAGAACAAAGTAGTACTTAGTCTCAGAATTTTATGCATATGAAGACCTGCTTAAGTTGACTATTCAATATAATGCATAATTTTTGAGCTTAAGGAAGAAATATAAGTTATTTTCCTATTTTAAAATAACCATAGGCTTTTTAAAAAAAGTTTATCTTATTTATTTATTTATTCATTTATTTATTGATTGCTTGATTGATTGATTTTTATGTGGTGCTGAGGATCTAACCCAGGGCCTTGCATGTGCGAGGAGAGCGCTCTATGGCTGAGCCATAACCCCAATCCCTAATCATAGGCTTTTGACTTTAATGTGTGTTTCCAAATATATCCTATCTTTCACTTTTCACTTACAAAATGATTAAAGGCTAATTTTAGGTCTTTCATTCAATAGCAATTTACTTAAACTTTAATATATATATTTATATAAAATATATACACACACATATTTCGTATTTTTTTTTTTTAGATGCAACAGATGTAGAAACTGGATTCAAGTGAACCTTGGTCCAGCCCTCCAAAATGATGATACCATTGATCTAATCTGCCTGTTTTGTTGTTGTTGTTGTTGTTTGTTTTTGCTTTTTATGCCTAATACAAAATGCATTTTGACTTTAAACATAACCTGGTGGCTCCTGGAAGGTTCAGAATTTTCTCTCATGATATCAAAATAGCTACAGTAGGTTTTGATTTGATAGTTTTGTTGTGGAATCCAGAGATTTCCACTGGACTCTCCAACAGACCAAAATTGGGCCAAATGCCCGCCCAAGAATCAGTCACTTTTCCCATGACCATGAGATGCTCTCTTTGACTTAAGCCACTCAGCACAGGCCCATCTTTGGAGCTGTGAAGTAGCTTCAGCCTCATCCAAATTACATGTAAGGTCATGCCAATATACATAACTTCCATAGAGAGGGAAATAGTTATGGAACAGATAACCAATAGATATTCACTTCAGAAAACTTGTTTTTTGAAATATTTCTGATGGTGATGTGTTTATTGTACCTGGCTAGTTTATGTATAGAAATGAAAATACTTCTAATGGTATAAAACAAGTTGCTATATAACTTTAAGGAAGTATTCTGTTTTAATTGATTTACATATATCTTCTCATTTAGTCTTCACAGATGCTATAACAGGAAAGTAATAATATTATTTTCCTTTTTTTGGTGGGTAACTGAAAATGATATGTTGACTAATGTTATTCAGCCAGGAAATCAATAAAGAGAATACGAGTTTAAAGCATTATGTCTTAAAAATATAAAGTGTATTATTTTGGGAAGAGATTAAATAGTTTACTGAAGATGATATAATAATTATATATTAGAATTGTGAGGGGAGACCATCCTTCTTATAAATTGTTTTCAATGTCACACTTTAAATCTTCTTTCTGAAGTAAATTGCAAATGTTATAGTTTAAAGCCAAATACATAGTGGTTGTTTTATTATTTGTTTATTACTGAAGTCATAAACTCAATTAATATTAAATGAGAAATTTTCTGTGAAAAGTTATTATATAAAAATTGACAAGTAGAATATACTTATACAATTCGTAGCTACTTGGTTAATGGGAAGTCAAATTATACAATAAAATAATGTTTTTTGAAATCATGATAGTTTTCCCTTCTTTGTTTCATATTCTTTAGCATTAATTTTTTGTTACTTCATTAATATCATAGGTACTTTTAAAGCAATGTTTAAAAAATATCCTGTATAATAGCTAATAAATAACCTGAATATCAAAAGAAACATACTCAGGTATCCAAAATTATCCTTCAAAGTATAATGTAAAGAACACAGAGCTATTGAACCAAAGAAAACTAAGCTAATGAATCAAAAGAAGAGGCATAGCCCCTGGCCTTACATTTACTTCCAAAGAAAACCAAACCAAGAAATATAAGGAGTATAGAATATGTGGGCCAAAGTCTGACCATAAGGCCAGAAGGTATCTCTGCTTGCTCTTCTACCCATGTATACAGAAGCTCCCTTCTGAAGCTCATGCCTTTCTGCAGATCTGCATGTGCTGACTTCTTTATCACATCTAGGTACGCGTCCATGTCTGGAAGACTTACGAAGTAAAACTAATTTAGCTATAATGCTCAATATATCACAGTGTGCATCTATGATAAAAATTATCCTTTGTAAAAGAAAAGAACATACCTAAGGTCGCTGGTTTACATTAATGCTTAAGTCATTCCAGCCAAGAATTTTGAGATTCTGTGTCAAGAATGGTAAAGGATTTGAAATGTTACTCTAGTGCAAAAAGGATAGATAATGATAGAATACAAAGATTTCCTGTATGTTCACAAACAGAAGTTTAATATTCACAGAAATAGCAAGAGCCAGAGTATCAGTAATTTCCATGCTTGTCCTCTGAGTCCCTTTTGAATACCCAATGTACCTGCACACATAATGAGTTATGTTATGGCAGAGGACATATGAGGTGAGGGAATCTTTATCTTCTGTAATGAGCAATAAATGAACCTGCCTTGAATTCTATATTTCAAAACTGTTTTCTATAGATGTATGTGATATATTCAAAGTTTTCTATACAAACAGTCTTGAAAAAGACAGTCTGCAACATTAAGAAAGACATTGTCTCATTCACAAATTGTACAGAAAACACAAGGGGTGTGACGGGAATTGTCTCCTCAAATATCTTTGTCATGGAAGTAGGATAAACATATTGGTCTCATATTCATTTTGCTTCTGAAATAAATTCTCTTGTAAATTCTTTGTAATCTGTGCATGCCCTCTGGCTGGTTGATTCATAATTATAATTGCTATAAATATCTTTAGATTAATTTTAGATTTACAGAATATGTGTGAGGATAATAAGAGTTCCTGTATACCCCAAACCAAGTTTCTCTTGTTATTAATATCTTAAACATTACTTGTTGAAATGATTGAATCAATATTATTATTTTTAAATTAGCTTCATGATTTATTCAGATTTCATTAGTTTGCACCAAATGTCCTTTTTTCTGTTCCAACATTCCATTCAAGGCACTAATTGCATTTAGCTGTTGTGTTGCATCAACTCACATGAGGTCTCTTTGTTGTGATAGTTTATAAACCTTTTCATATTTTTTATGACTGTGAAAGTTTTAGACAAGTACTAGTTTAGAAGTACTAGTACTCTGTTTTATAGAATTGCCTTCACATGGCAATTGGTAGAATGTTTTATCATGATTAGGATGAGAACATAGCATTTCAGGAAGATGATCACTGGAAAGAAAAATAAGATTTTATTGTATCATACCAAGGGTACATCTTATCAACCTTACTAATCACTGTTGATATTTATATAAATCTTACACTCTTGACTGAGAGAGTGTTTTCTGTGCTCTTTTGCTCTATTTTCTTTGTGAAAGACAGTGACTCTGTTGAGTACTTCTTCTTTTCTGTTACTATTAGATATTCTGGGCTCACCTGGGACAGATTGGGTCCCAGGGCTAGAGTCAGCATTTTTTCAACTTTTTCCCCCCAACTTATCCAATGATTCCTTCCATTGCATAATGGAAAATAATACATCCTCACTCTCTCTCTCAAGTCTAAAATTATATATATATATTTAGGGCTCTGTATGTGGCAGCAACTCTGATAGGCTAGGGCTAATTCAAAACCCCCATATTTTAGAGACTCAATAACATAGCACTTCATTCCTTTTGCAGGCTGTCAGGAAAGATCTTTCCATGTGGTAATTTAGGAAACACAGCTCTTTTCATCTTTAATCTTTACCATCCCTGGGATTTTGAGTTCCTTACTATCAGTTAGTAGTTAGGAGAAAATTTCCAGGAAGAAAATTTGCTTCTTATGCACCTGTCCTAACAACTGTCTATGTTATGTCTACTTAGATACCTTTGGCCATCTTCAACCATTAACCAATACCTTATTGCAGTTTAGGTTAAAACACATACTCTCGGGTTGGTTGCTATTTCTTAGCTAAAAAAACTTTAAACTATGGAAAGTAAAACTTTTGCGGGGATAAATGCAATTATATTTTAAGGGTTCAGTATTTCTTTCTTCTAGACTATTACATCAGAGGGCCTTTACCCCTCACACCTATTTCACGACCTTTGTTGTTAATTTTTGCATATGGTACATTTGTCCTCCAAATTCTCTTATATGTTGCTTTCAGATTAAACCAAAGAAATATTCATCAAATTTCCCTACTCAGAAACTCTTGACAGCTACCTATGATGGCCAATAATGTTTTTAAATTTGATCTGATTATTCAAACTCCTCCATGAGCTATATATTCTAGTCTTTTCTCACACTGTTTCTCAATATATGTTAAATGATGCAGCAATCTGACTTGCTCATCATTCCTAGAACACACCATGTGGCTTCCCTCCTCCCTATTTTAATACCCTCCCTCAGCACTTCTCATTGTGCTGAATGTTTTACTTACTTTAAAACTTGACTTAAATGCCATCTTCTACTGAGATGATAGAAGTGAATTTTCTTTCTTTGAATTTTGATTGAATCTTAGTTTTTAAAGCCATTTTCCAATATTTTTATCAGTAACATTCACTGTATTATTTGAAATTGGAGACCAAATTGAAAAACAAATAGTAACATTTACTTTGTATCACTTGTAATAAAATAATAAATTATTTGACATGAAATTTTCACTCAGTAAAATTTTTTAATTAACCATGTAAAAATGAATTCACTGAAAGTATAACTGAAAAACAAAATGAGTAAAGAGAGCTCAAACTTTTCTTCTTGAAAATCTAGATGCCATATCTTTTTCAGGGGTGAAGTGAATTCAAATAAATTTCTAAACACCCATTCATTTACTGGATTATGTACTAACCATTTAAATATGAATTCTAATTTATTTAATGATTATAACCACTAAATATATATTAAATTAATATATTTCCTAATTACTTTTTTACTTAAGTTTTGTAATTGATTAAATTTTTATTTTTTTTAATTTTTTTTAAATCAGGAGATTTGGACCTTTGAGAATACTTCAATAGAATTGAAATAACCAAAGAAGGTCTTGAGTGTCCCTTAAATACAAATCTTATACCCAAAAGTCCATTAGAGGGAGCTAAACTTCAGAATGCTTGTTTTTACCATGAAATTTCATAAATAGCTACTTGATGCTAAGGTATATCTATCTAATTTCTTTTCATAAATTATTTGTTATTAGATGTAAAGTATATTCATAAATTTTAGATAGTAACAGATTTCTGTTTCTATAACAGGTGCCTGAGATAGCAACTTGTAAAGGGTAAAGGTTTATTTTTGTGCACAGTTTTAGAGATCTCAGTCCATGATCACTTGACTCCATTGCTTTGGACTTGCGATGAGGCAGCACACTATGAATGGATTGTGCAGTGAAGTAAAGCCACTGATGTCCAAAGCCAATTTCAGTTAATTAAAATAGTGATCAATAAGCATACCCATCAAAAATTTCAGTTAAAACATATTAATTTGTCAGTCCTAAAAATCAATTTTCTATCTTTATATTTTCTATCTAAGTAAACATTTCTTAAGCAAAATTAAAGACATCAATTATGAACACCTATCTGAAAATACATTTTGTAAAAAGAATAACTTTTTGTCTATTATGATCAAACTTGCAAAGATTTCATGTAAGAAATATATACAAATTAATTAGTTTAAAACTACCATATGCCAGGCACTCTTCTTTGAGGTAATTTTTAGAAAGACTGGAGTATTTGTAGATTCCTGTAGCATCTGCTACACAGTCCTGTGCCTGAATTCTATGTAATGATGAAGTTTACCAACATCACTACACCAGTATAACAGCTTACCTATATACCATGTCATTGCTGAAATTAAATAATTTCTTTAATATTTAGCTATTGTTTGTTTTAAAGAATATTTTAGCTTACTGAATATTGTTATAAAAATAAAAACATTGCATGTATATTAATATAGGAGCAAAACATCTTAATATTAACTACTGCTTTAACTGGATTGACTTAACACAACATTTTCAAACAACTTTAGACAATGTGCTCAGAACTGAAGATGTATAGAAATACTATTTACAAGAAATTCAGAATACACATCATATAAAACACTGGGTGCTTAACGCTATATGGACAATCATTATTCGATATGTTTTAGCCGCCCACTGTTTTTCACAAATGTATTTTTCAATGTCATGTTAGATTGTTGGTCTTAAATATAACTAGTAACAATAATATTCCAGAAATTGCCTTTTTTCTTCATGAATTTTAGCAAGAAAAACTGTTTTCAAAAACTGAAAGCATATATTAAGTATCATTAAGGTTTTTAAAACATTTTTGAAACATGTATTTTTAGCAGAGTAAGAAATGAGTTATTTTGCTTGATTGGATTGGATTATCTATAGCTTGCATTTTAAAAGAATTTAAAGTATGACAGTAATATTTGGTCTGAAAAATAGAAATATAATGAAGTCATGGAAAATAAATATATGGCAAGAATTTATTCTCCAATCAATGCATAGTAGAATAAGGTACATAAATTGCAGTTATCAAAGAGAAAATAGATGCAATATTATCTGAAAGATATAGCTGAAGGAAAGAAGGAGATTGTACAGGTATAGTGCTGCTCTCTTGTTATTTATGTAGCACTTTGCAATGGTGATGTATATAGTATATGGCAGGATAAACAAATCACAAATCCTATTCTGAAAACTGGAGTTGAAAGCTCGAAAAAAGACACATGGTTCTGTATCCACATTCATGCTCTCAGAATTAGTAAAAGCTATGCCAGTTAGTAGAGGTTTAAGATTTTGAAGGGAAATACACTGGAGAATACAAACTCTGGTTGATAGTACAGTTTTTCTAAGAATATATTTTAAAAACTTCCCATAAGAATTCCCCATGAAAAACTGCAGAATTTCATGTGAAATTGTTATTGATTGGTCTTATAATATTTCACATTATGTATGTATACCAATTACATTTATTTATGTATTCCCATTATAAGTCTGCCTGCCTTATCTCTTGTTTCCAGAAATAGTGAGATAGGTATAAGAGAGAAGCATAAACCAAATTTTAGAAAATATATAAATGTGACAATGTGAATAAATTGGCTTTGAAGTATTCACTTTCTATCCATAAAATACCATTCAGTCTTTTCAAGTCACATGAAATAGTGTCAGTCATTATACTTGTTCATCTCTTCTTCAGTGGAATTGTGTCTGTCATTAATCAAGAAAATGAAAACATTCAAGGTTTCCATTGAAGAGCATAACCTCCAATTGTTTGAATTTCATCAGAACATTCAAATAAGAAAATTATTATTTATGAAAAGTGTGTAAACACATGCCATCTTTCACTTCCCTAAGTAATCAGGGCTCTATCAGTGGATCAAGTGAAATTAATGTTATTCTAAGAAACCCTAACAATATCTTGGCTTTAAATATTCTGTACAAAACTACCTTAGCCAGAATCCAGGTGCATCTCTGTACCAAGGAAGAGCATTAATATGCACTTATGAAGAATTTTGATCTATAATGATGCATATTCTACAGGAATGTAATTTTGCCTTCCACAAACACACTTAAGATATTTGTTGATATTTAATTGATACATAATATCTTAAAGTATATTCTAAAAAAGTTTCTTTACCTTCTTTCTATTCATAGAAGGTAGATTTCACTGATTTTCCTAAATACAAATATATATATATANATATATATATATATATATATATATATATATATATATATATATATATTTTACCAAAACTAATAAGGCACTTGTAACAGATTATAGCTTATACAATTTTACTCCAGAAAGACTGAATGACAAAAAAAATAGGTTATCTGAGCTGGAGTTATGGCTCAGTTAAGTGTTCATGTAGCACACCTGAGGCACTGGGTACCACATAAAAATAAAATAAAGGTATTGTGTTCACCTACAACTAATATAATATGTGTGTGTGTGTGTGTGTATTTTAAAAATAGGTTAGCTAACATCTTATATGTATTTATTTGTTTTTTTAATTATGTCATTACTAGTTTATACTTGTTATTTATCATTATAATTTCTATACAATAAAATTGGAGTTCTTTCAAAAGAAAAAGAACATTTTTTAAATTCTATAATTCTAGTCTATTGGAGAGGCTGTAGTTATTACTCATTTACTTATCATCTTTCAACCACAGTATTAAATGTAGTATCATTATCTTTCACATAATCAAAATACTTAAATATTCAATTCCTAGTAATGTCAACTCTATTACTATTAAATTAGCACTTATTTGGTGTTACATGCCTTTAGATCTTTGCGAGATAGAAATGAAGACAGTGGCCCTCCCCTAGAGATCTCAAAGATTATTATCTCACAGATATGCCCACTGCATAGAAATATTTTTAACTACTAAAAATACAGCCACATTTTTATGACTCATGTTTAAAGTGTATGTGGTATAAATTATATTAAATTGAAGGTTACTTAGTTTTTTATTCATTCTGACTTTGAAATAAAGAATCTGTTAAGTCAACATTTTCAAATACCAATCCCAGGGAAAGGCTAGTCAGTCTGTGTAAGAATCATATCAGAAGTTTTTTAAACATTTAGACTCCGATGAGACATCCCTAAGTATTCAGATTTCTTAAGTCTATGAACCTAATTTTAGCCTATGAATTGTAACACAAGCCTATGAATCTTTCATTTTATGGTGGGAAAACACTACCTAGGATACCCAGGGTTCTTCTCTTTTTCCCCTTTTGTGCCAGGTTTGTATGTAATCGTGATACTTTTTTAACTTGATTTTTCTTTCAACAAGCAAGAAGTATCTGGCATAACATTCTTGGCCTTTAAAAAGTAATAAATATGTCCAGGAGTAACGACCAAAAAGGAAAAATCATTGCAGTAGAATTAATGGTCTTTAATAATCTTAGATTTCTTTCACATATGCAGTTCCAGTCTCTATCTTGATTATTGTGCATTTCAATATAAACTATTTCCTTTAATGTAATATAAAAAAAAAAAACTATGACATTGTTAACATCTTCCTTTTCACCTTTCTCTTAACACCCTAGCAAAATTGTATTTCAGCTAAAATAATCAATTATTAATCAACAAATAATTTATTATATTGAGAAAGCCAGGGTTTAAAAAATGCTTATGTGTCTTTCATTAACTGGCTATGCTCTGATTGTGTTGGATAACAATATGTGCACATGTCATCAAGCTTTTACATGAATGATTCTGTTCACATAAGCTTTGAGATTCCGTCTTCATGGTAATGTACTTGCTATCTCAGTTTGAGCACTACTCACCTCACTTTTATTTTCCTATCTTGACAAAACTAAGAATACAGATACCTTTGATTGTTTTAGAAATGGAATACTTCATAAAATATTTTATTATATACAAATGTTATAAATCAATTATTTCAGGTGAAACATGTATAATTCATATAATAAATTGCTATTTATAATATAACCAGTGTATGTAGAAGTTCTAACTACAAAGAAGTCAGAAAAAATAAATTTCAATTAGCAAATAAAGGAATCCTATAAATTTAATGAAAACTAACTCATAATTACTTTTTTAGTATTTGGGTTCTAATTGTATTTCTGAAACATAGTACTTCAGGTATTTAAACAAAATACTAATTATCAATATTTAATATGCCCACCTTTTATAGTTTCTTGGTACACATATTATTTGTAAGTTTAATTCAGTCATATCTGCTTTCCTTGGTACAATTCATCTTTCTTATAAGATTTTTTTCCAAAGGATGAGTTCTTCTTAAAATAAACCAGGTTATAAAAGTATTATTTATTAATACACATTTTATTTATAAAATTTAAAATTACTCTTCCATTAGAAAATTTTTTCAATTTCTTTATTTTATCTTAGAGATATTTTGCAAATTAAATGACTATATCTTAGAGTAATTATAATATATTGAACTGTAGAAACAATAAAACACAATAACCAGGTACATTCTATTGCTGTTTTTGAGAAGCCTTCAAATAGTATCCATGTTTTGCTTAAAAGTTTGTATCATGTTTTGCTTGTTTTTAATTAGGGGTGAATTCATCTTGTTTTTTGTTTTGAATTTTCTCCTTCTTTTATATTTACATTCAGATCTCTAACTAAACATTATTTGTAACTTCTCAATCAATTCTCCTTGTTTTCTAAACTTCTCCTCATTTCCCCCATCTCTTTCTCTTATTTATTTTTACAGCAATGGTTGACATTGAAAGTAGGGTGATCAGGAAACTCTAATTGAGAAGGTCTCTCTTAAGTCATGTCTTGATAGGTATGTGGAAGATGGCCAGGTAGAATGTCTAGGGGTGGAAGCATTCTAGCCAAAGATGAAAACGATGCAAATATCCTGAAGTGGCAGAATACATGGCACACTCAAGCAAAAGAGACAATGGTGGCACACCTGAAACAGTTCAAGAAAGAGAGTGGAAGACAAAATCAGAGATGTCAGAACCATGACTGTGATGCCTATGCTAAGGACTAGTCTTCCACTTGGAGGTAAATAGGAGTTCATAGAAAGGTCTTATGAAGAGGTCTGCTTTGGCCAGATGTATGATTTAAGACAAATTATAATTAGCCAATGTTGGGATCAAGGAGACAAATTGGACAACTATTTTATCCAGGTAAAAGATAATGATCAATCAGGATGATCACAGAGAAGGGCAGAGATTCATTGATTCAAATGGGGTTGAAGCAGTTGAATAAAAATATGTTATTGGATATGTTAAACAGGAGCAATCAAAGTCCCTGATGGAGAGTAAAAGTCATGTAAAAAAGGGGTCAAGTAGATATAAAAAATCAAGATTTTGGCCATATTAACTCAAAGAGCAGATTTGGCATTCACCAAAATGAAGAAACTACAAATACAGTTAGTTTGACAGCACAGATCAGATTAGATTTAGACGTGGTAGATTGAGACACATGGTAAATCTCTAGGAAATAGGCAATTATAAAAGTGAGTGTAAAGTAATATAGAGAGTTCTAGGATGATGATATAAATAAAAGAATCACTATATGTTCAGGTAATATTAGAAGACAGCCAAATACGTTATATCAATAAGTGAATTAGTATAGTTAGTGAAAAATATAACCATTTCCTCAATGGCCCCTGAAGCATGTCGTAACTTAGAGAATTGACAACATATGGTAAATACAAAAGGGAACTAAGAAAGAGCATAGCCTACAGAAAAGGAGAAGAGACATGCAACTGTGGTCTTGGAAACCAAATGGAGAAAGTATGCATTCAAGAGGAAAGAGTGGTCAATTTACAGCAAACAACTCATAGGTCTAATAAGATGAGGATAGATTACAGATCACTTCTTGGGCTACATGAAAAATAATTTATGAATCAGATAAAACTTTTTTGTTAGACATGAAAGATTGAGTGAAATGGGCTTCAGTAAGCAAAAAAGAAATGCAATTGTAAATGGAAAAAGAATAAAGAATTACAGAGGAAGGTGAGGGCAAGAGTGCAAAGGAGAGATGTTTTTTGCAGTTTACGCATTTGTAAGTGACTGCAGAAAACTAACTCCAAGAAAGTACAGTGAGGAAATTATCAATTTTGTAAAATCAATCTAAGCTTTGCTCCTTGAACTATATTTCTTCACTTCCAGCTTCTCTGGTTTCTTCAGTTAATGGTAGTTCTAAGTGAGTTTTCACATATTTTTTTTTTCTGATCCACTTTCAAGGTTTAATAATACACTATTTGGATTTCTGGTGGCAGTTTTTATTGTGTTGTAATGCTAATACATATCTTCAGTAGGAAAAAAAATTCTCATTTAACTTTGTGGTTGACCTCTCTAAGTTGATGTGCTGCAGTTTTGTAGTGTAGTTCAATAGTGTTTCTTGAGATTTAATGTCTGTTGCTCTATTTTAATCTCAGGTTATTGCTCAATTATACTGACTAAATGAAGATCTGAGCTCAGAAATATGGACACAATAGCATCTAGTTTAGAAAAATTCACCACTTCCTATGTGCAGCTGAGGATACAGTGGAAAATGCTTTGCTTTCCAGATTTCTCAAGTCTAGTTTCTTGGTATTTCAGTAGTCTTTTCTTTTCTATTTTAATGATATTTCAGTAGTCTTTTCAAATAGGAGAGAGGAAGGCTGAGGAAAGGTAGATCAATTGGTAAATAGTTGCCATTAGATAGGAATAAGAACTTCTCCTGAGCAATTCATCTAGATAGTGATTGTGTCCTATGTATTTCCAAGAGCTAGAAAAATGGATGTCAAATGCTTTTGCCATGAAAACATGATATATTTGCAGTCATGGATATGTTTAACCTGATTACAATGTGTATATATAACAAAAGATCATGTGGTATATCCTACAAACATGTGTAATCTTTCGTTTTTATGTATTGGTTAAAATTAATTTACTAAAATATTTAAAAATTAAATTGGAAATAGACATTCCTGTTTATATATATACACATGCTAGCATATTTCATAAATGTATTTTAAGTAGACATTGTTAAGGGTAATAAATGACTCAGTGCAGGTTAATCTAATTTAGAAAATCTCTAAAATGAGGGGAATTATGGTAAACTAATAAATCATTTTTAATAGATTTACTAAATATAATCTATTCAAAGGGCTTCTTTGGTTAAGTAACTTTGGATAATTTGAACAAGGCTAGTACAAAATACAGATAAAGGCCTAGGCAAAATTTGGTTGGCTTACCACTTTTCAAAAATAAATTATTTTTGAAAAAGGCTTTTATGATCCTCTCACATGCTAGACAAGCACTCTTCTACTGATCTACATCCCCAGCACTTTTTCTGTCTGATTTGGGACAGTCTCACTAAGTTGTGATCCTCTTGACTCAGGTTTCTGAGTTAATAGGATGACAGGTATGTACCATTATGCCTAGCTTATAATTTTAAAAGAGATATGGGACAATTGAAGTGGTAAATGCCCATGATCCTAGAAACTTACGAGGCTAAGACAAGAAAATCACAAGTTCAAGGCCAGGCAGGAAAATTTAATAAGATCCTATCTCAAAATTGACAAGTAAAAGTACTGTGTAGTTCAGTATAGAGCACCCTTGGGTTCAATCTTCAATATGAAAAGGAAAAAAATAAATAAATACAATGAAATTTGGGTAAAAGTTTTCTTTTGAACAATTAAAATTTCAATCAATAGTAGACCCACATTCCCATATGACCATGTGGTGGTGTGGATGATATCCTCTCTAGAACATCATCAGCTCTTTACTTCCATTGCCTATTTTTCAAATTTACTTCAATGTCTGATTTTATAAGAATGACTTTCTTGCCTTTATTTACTCAGTGTAAATAAAGTGTAGAGTATTGAACTACTTGACAAAAATTATGATCATGTGTTGAAATTGAATCGAAATTAGGTTAGTGAACAGGTAAGTTTTTATAATCACAAAAGCATAGTAAAACCTACAAATATTTTTGTTTGTTTGTTTGTGTGATTTAGATTCTAGGAAAATGTAAGTTTCTGAAAGAAAAGTAAGTAGTAAATAGTATCTGGTGTGCACATTTTGAAAAAAGGAAGAAATGAATTTAGAGAGAAGAGAAATTATCCAAAGGGTGGCAAAAACGCATCAATAATATTTGGCAGACTCATTATTGTTTCTTGTTGTAGGTTGCTCAATGTAATATAGCTAGAGAGAATCCAGATGAGATAGTGGGTATTTATCACCATGATATACATATCCCACCCAGAGTTCAACAACAATCTTTGGAAAGGACACTTGCAAAGCCAAGTGTGGTATCAATTGTCTATAATCCCATTTACTATGGAGAATGAAATGAGAGTCATACAGGAATTCAGTCCAAAGCCAGCCTGGATAACATAGTGACACCCTGTCATGGTAAAAAATAAAAATAAAAATAAAAAAGGCTTGCAATTTATCAGGGAAGAAGAAAACATAGCGGTTCAGTTTGGAAATATATGTGGGTAATCTTGGGGAACTTCATTCAAGTGAGACTATACTTAAAGCTGGACACCACATTCTACCTCAGACTGATGTCTGAGGAGCAGAAAGCAACACAGAATCCAGACAGATTGACTTAGAAAGGTTCAAATAAAATACCTAGAAAAAATAGCTTTAAATAACTACATTTATATANTATATATATATATATATATATATATACATTTATATATATATATATATATATAACACAATATATAACAAAAATATACTTTCAGAGTTTGAGTCCATTGGGTATATTCATAATAAATGTAGTCATTAGAATCATAAAATCTTCAAGAATTTTATATAAATACCTTCTGAGCTATAAAAACACATCATCATAAATATTATATCATACAGTGCAGAAAGGAGACTCCTTTATTGAATTGCTAAATGCTGACCAGGGACATGAACATCTTCCCATAGTTTTTAATGCTGTGTACACTCTAATTAGCAAGCCACATGTTCAGATTTTTAGAACTAGATCTGTATGTATATAGGTTTTCTTAGATATCACATTTATGTTTATTCTAAGCATATAAAGTATTGTAGTAAAATAGCCAAAGTAGTTTTCATTCAACTGTAACACATTGATTGAAAAATTCTTTAATTTGAAAGGTTTCTGTCAGGTTAATGAATTGGAGTAATAAAGCCATATTGAAAAAACCTGCCTTTGGATAGGACACTACACAAAATCAATGGGGAGGAAAATATGTAGGTGAAAATTAGTTTGTCCGATAGAAGCAATGTTTGATTATTCAGATTCTTCTATTACAAAATAAGTTCATGCAATCTTGCTTAGGTATGCATTTATCTTGTTTATATGCACTTACTAAGAGTAAAATATAAATGCTTCCATGGAGAGAAAATTTGCTTAATATAATTTTATAAGTTCTCAGTATACTAAAAAAAATTTTAATTTAAACATACTCTAAATTGGGATAATTTAAGATTCAGTGTCTGGTGTCATAGAAATAGTAGAGATTCAATGGTGGAAAAAAATGCAATTGATCCAGTTTTCCACTAATTTTATATAGCAATGAGATTTTGAACTATGTAAAATAATAGCATAATTTCACATTTCTGGATAGATAACAAAATGGATTGATTTATTAAAGTCTATAATTACATGAAACGTAATTAGATTTCAAACTACTGAAAGGTAGAAAATATCTCATAGTAAATTTCCATTTAACTTATTGTTAAATAGAATTTGAAGCTGACTTTTCTGGGTGATAAATAAATTTATAACCTTATTTCTTTGACAGTAGTAAAATATAAATTGTTTCATGTTGAAATGCTGAAACTATAAAACTAACAATATTTTAAGGTTGAAAGAAAACTGAACTTTTGATGCATCTATATATATGTCTAAAGACAAGAAATTTATTATCTTGAAGTTTCTAATTTTGTGAAATAAATTCCTTTTAAATAATTTTCTTCTATATCATAACATTAAGCTGGTTTTGGTAATACACCTATGGATAGTTTTATGGGATTCCAGTTAAGGTCACATCTTCATTTTCAAGTCACATTTAATCTCTCACTTTTGTTCCTTTCTGTGGTATCTTAAAGAAAGCAAAGCAAAAAACAAAACTTTCTGTGAAATATAATTGGAGAAGAAAAATATTATGTTTTATTTTTTGTGGCAATTCCTCTATCATGGGAAAATTGCAAAACAAAAGTTTTTATTTTTGTTATTGTTTTCATGATTATTATAGTTGTTTTAACAAATATGGTAAACATTAATTCATAAAACCCTGAACTCATTGCTTTAAGATTTACTAGAGATAGCTATGCTTATGTACTAATTATATCCAATTTAATATAGTATTAAGTAGGTTTTCTGTAAGAAAATTTTAGGGATAAAAATTGGGAAATATAAGGAGACATCTCCTAAAACTCACAACTAATATATAACAAGTCTAAGTATGAAAAATAGAACAAATATTTCTACCTTGTTAATTGCCTTGTTAATAACTTAATAGCCTTGTGAATTTATTTTAAAAATTCCTACTGTGTGTTAAGGACACTTCTAGGAACTAGAATAGAGCTTAAGAACAATTACCTAGCACCTAAGAACATCATTTAATTCTTAGAATAAATTTCACATATATCAAATTATTAAAGTCAAAATAAAAGTGACAAAAAATCTGAAGAAACATATAGAAAAATATTTCTCATAATGAAAAATGTCACAAAAGGAAATTTTGAACAATTTTCCTATTAAATAGAAACTTTGATCCAGTTGTGGTTGTGTGGACTAGTAACCTCAGCAATTTGGGAGGCTGAGGCAAGAGGATTGCAATTTCAAAGCCAGCTTCAGTAACTTAGCAACACCTTATCTCAAAATGAAAAATTAAAAAGGCTCAGGATTTATATACATTCATCATAATAACTTTTATTTGTTCACACAGTATGACTTAGAAATTATATTTTAAACATTTGTTTTCAAGGGAATAATCAGAATTGAGAGTATAATATACATTATAATCCAAAGAGCGGTGATATTGCACATGAGGTTTGGCAAAAGTTTTAAGAGAATATTTAGTTTCTTAAGGAAATATACTACTAAAATTATAGTAAATAAAATGTGAAAAAAGTAAATTATTTATTTAGGTCTATATGCTGGCATTCTGAGTTGGAAGATTTTAAGCACCCTGAGGAAATTTGTAGTTTTATAATTATATAATATGTTTCTTCACATTATACAAAGGATAGATAAATATCTAAATCTATAAGCCACAGGCACACTTGTAGATTTTTTTTTAATAAAATGTGACCATAAACTTAAATGTCAGAAGTGGCAAATGTGTAGTTAGCTAGCTTAAACTATATTCACAGAATGAATTCTTTGGGCAATGAGTTTCATAAACATGGGAGGCCCCCACTTTTGATGAAAAGACTAAACACAGACAAGAGAAAATGAACACACTGTAGTCCTGGGATGGTTAAGCTTTCGTATCAACTTGACTGAGTTTAAGGATACCCAGATAGCTGATAAAACATTGCTTATTGTGTCTGTGAGAAGATTGCCCTCACCCATATGTGCTGTTACCAAATCCACCGAGGGCCTCAATGGAACCAAAAGGTGGAGACAAAACAAATTTACTCTGTTTGAACTGGGAAATTCACTTTCTATTCTCCCTGTTTCAGCATTACTCTATTTAGGACTTTGGACCTGAAATGAATTACTGCACTAGCTTTCCAGTTTAGAGATGGCTGACTGTGGGGCTTCTCAGCCTCTGTACTTGCATGAACCTATTTTTATAATAATTCTCTGTCTCTCTCTCCCTCCCACTCTCTCCCTATCTATCAATCAATCTATATTTTATATGTAATTAGAATGTTTTAGTCTACTGGTTTTGTTTCTTTGAAGAACCTTGATTAAAATAAAGACTTAAAAATGCAGAATAATCATACAGATATGAAAGGAGAAGATTAAAGGGTATTACATACATTTTCGAAAAGGTCTAATGAAGGTTTCTGGAAATATATAACAGGAAAAAAATGACAAGTTCAAGATAAGTGGAGAACAATATGAGAAAAATACATTTTCCAGAAAATTAGACTTTTACTTACTAGGATTTCTCTTTTGCTTTTGCTTTTTCTATTTATTTTTCTAAATTTTGTTTTTAGGTGAAAGTGTACACAATACCTTCGTTTTGTTTATTTATATGTGGTGCTGAGTATAGAACCCAGGGCCCCACACATGCTAGTGGAGTGCTGTACCACTGAACCACAACCCCAGCCTGGGGTCTCTCTTTTTATATTGGGTATTCTTCTGCCAAGAAGTTGAAGGAAAAAATTCTGATTCTACTGAATGGTAGACACTCTTCTGGGCAGTGTCAAATTAGTAGAACATAAAACCTACTTCTGAATACATTGTAAAAAGCGCATGACTCACTTTTGCAAGTGTGAATGGTGAGTTTCAGACTGGGAGAGAAAGCAAACGATCCACCATCTTTTCTGGAGAAGTTTTTTTTTTGTTTGTTTGTTTGTTTGTTTTTTCCCTTGGGAAGAATGTAAGAGAAAATTAGATACAAAGTTTGATCAGACCATGTAAGAGGGAAGAGCAAGGGTTGGGGCACCTATTCAGGGCTTGTAAAATGAGCTCTACAGGCATGAGATCACCTAGAAGACAACTGTGCTATTAAGCACGATTATAAAGAATTGATTAAATGTGAAATAATAACTCCAAATCAGAATCGTTAAGAACAATCCACTAATTAAATGGATGGACTAAAATAAATGCAAGGGCCAGAGATCACAGTTCTCAAGGTTTAGAATATCTGTTGCTCTGCAAGTGTAGAGGAAATTTGCAAGTGATATATTCTGAGGTTTTGGTTATAACAAGCATAAAATATTGCAGAACTCACAAGTGGAAATTACTCATGGACACCTTGTGCTCAGGAAGAGTTTCATAAAAGGATGCAAAAACCTTGACAGCATATTATTTTCTCCTGCTGCTTTTGACCAATCAGTGACTTCTATAAGGGACTATTCTGTGGAGTAGAACAAGCTCTGGGCTCATTACTGAGCCATGGAAGCAGTGTCATGTAGGTCTTAGTGAAAAAAAATCCATTAGAAGCAAGTGAGAAGACAGCTGCACATAGGCATGCTGTGCAGTTATAGTCCTATTGCCTAAAACATTCCAAAAATAACTATCTTAAAAGTCACCAAAGGAGTAAATAATTTTGAATGCTTTTTTTTTCATGTTTAAAAGTAATTCTTTGTAGTCTTTAATAATGTTTATTCCTGACATCTGTGGAGATTTACAAAAAACAAGATGTTTAATATCTACTTTTCAAATATAATGTTCACTCTGTCCTATAATGGGTTTCTGAGAATATACTTGCTTTCACTTATTTTTTGAAATGATTATTTTTTTGTGGCAGTTATTCTAAACATATGAAAAAAGCCAACAGAAATCATGGATCATTTTGAAGGGTTCCCTAGTGCAGGAGAAAAAAATCCAACTCACATTTTCAAAGCCAATATCTGTTAAAATATAATTAACTTGAGGAGTCTGAAGTCCTTACCATGAATGCTCAGTAGCTAAGGAAAGACATGACCTTGGACAAAGTGTTATACCCTGCAGGTCTTGACAGTTTTGAGGAAGTCTTGTATTTAGTAATATTTAAAATTTAGAAAAATACCTCTGTTTTTTTTTTCAGAAAAGTTGCAAAGATAATATAAAAGAGTTTTTGTATTAACCTCATCGAGTTTCCCCCATTTTTAACATATTACATTAACTTGGTGCATTGATCAAATGGAGAGAATGACATTGGTACCTTACCACCAACTAAACTCCAGACATTATTTGGATTCCACCATTTTTCCACTGTTAATTTATATAGTGTACCTTGACATAATCTAGAGTGCCACATCCCTTTAGTGACCATACATTCACACACTTCTCTGATCTGTGGCAGTTTCTTAGTCTCCCCGCTCCCTTATTTGTCACAACCTTGAAAATCTTGATGAGAACTTGACAGTCTTAAAGAGTATTATGAAAACAGCCCTCACAGTGGGTTTGTCTATTATTTTTGTCTTTGAAAGAATGCCAGATTTTATGTAACTTTTGTTACCAATCAGAAGCTCCATGAGATTCACATAAAGTCAGTGATGATGTTCACCTTTAGAACCTGTTTAGAGTAGTAGCTGCCAGATTTTATAAGGTCACTAGTCCTTCATTTTCCTATTTTTTTTTTTTTTTTACTTTGAAAGCTAGGCACTAAGCTTAGTGAATTCTCAGAGGTTGGGGATCACAGTGGACAATACATTTCTACTTCTTGGAAAAAATAAATAAAATAAAATATGGTCTGTAAATAAAATATGGTCTTTTATTGCCATCGATATGGATAGATGGAATATCACTTTTATGTTGAATTGTAATCCAATATCATTTTAAATTTTTTGCTCAAATTATTCAAATTTTAGACATAGGGAGATCTTACAATTTGACTGCTCTGCTCATTTGAACAGCCCTCTATTTTTCCTGAATATTCTCTTTTTACTGTTTCCCATGCCCTTCCACCATGATGTTCTGCTTCACCTTCAGCCTAGAACAATGGAGTTGGCCCACCGGGCCTGTGACATCTAAAACCATTAGTCAAAATAAACTTTTCCTACTCTACATTGTTCTTCTCAGGTCTTTTCACACAATAATGAAAAAGCTGATTAAAACTGAAATGCATCCAGTAATGGCATTGCTGGAGCACATGTTTAAGTTTTTCAGGAACCTTCATAGGGTTTTCCATAATAGCATCATCAATTCACATTCTTACCAACAAGGCACAAAGCTTACCTTTTCTTGATATCATTATCCATGCTTGTTTGCATTTTTTTCATTAAATAATAATTATTCTAACAGTTGTGTTGTAATATCTCATTGTGGACTATAATTTGTATTTCTCTAATAATTCGTGACAGTTGGCATGTTTTTATATACCTGTTGGTCATTAGTATATTTTTTGAGACTACCTATTCAGATCCAGTTTTTAATCATCTTATTGTTTCTTTAATTTGAGTAATGTTTATGTTTTATGCAAGAATCCCTTGTCAGATATGTGACTTGCAAATATTCTCCCATTCCACAGGTTGTCTCTTCAGTCTGTTTATTGTTACCTTGGATACAAATAAAGCTTTATAGTTTGAAATAATTTCATTTTTCAATTTTTCCTTTGCTTTGGGGGTCATATGCAAAATATCATTGTCCATATTGATGGTTTTGTCCAATGTACTCTTCGCAGAGATCTGAAATAGCATGCAACTTTTTTCTTACTTAAATTTCTTATTTTATGAAAATGGCTTCCCATTTTCTTTAACAAAACTCTGAATTCCTTATCACAATTTAGAAAAGGGCTCTGGGTAATCTAAAGGTGTCTTTCTCTGTAGCTTCATTTGCAACTCTTCTCTTATTTCTTAACTCAAGCCACACTTTTTTCTTCAAACTCCTTGACTAAACTGTTATTTTGTGTCTTGAAAGTTTACACCTGGTGTAACTCTCTCGCACTTGTGAAGCAGGTATGCTATTCACTTATTTTTTTAAACTACAGTATTCTCAGTGCCTGTCACAGAATACAGTATAAATAAATATTTTAAGTTAATTACTAATTGAATGCTTTTTTTTTTCTGCTTAAAATTATCTCATTCCACAGTGGTTTTACCTGGCTAACGTCTACTCATAATACAATTTGATGCTCAAACTTCAAGTACTACGTCAGCTTTATATACGTTCTTTTGGACTCCAAAACTTGTTTTCCTCCAGATTATTCATTGTGATCACAGCATCAACTGTTCATTGTCTTTCTTTCCCAATCAAATGGAAATGAATCTTCAGGTTGGGTTTTTCTCAGATCCCATTTCCTGCTATATACTCTGTTCATACTGGAAAACTGATAGCTGTTTGTTAAATGCATGAATTGAGGAGAGAAAGATTAGATTTTTGAACTATTGTACCATTTTGGCAAAGATGTAAAATAACAGAGCATGCAACTTTATGTTTACATAAAATGAATATGAGCAGGAAGTGGAGCGGCTATTAAGATTAAGGTCAGGTTTCTCTGTGGACTGTTTATCTGGTATCTTCAGCTAAAGTAAAGGCACCAGGGGCACTTCAAGGAACATGGTGTAAATTGTCTGTGAAAATGCCATTAACTCTTGGAAGCAGGGAGAATGCAATTGAAGAAGTGATCTTGAGGTTCCAGAGCATAGAAACACTTCAGTTTAAGATTGGAAGAGACCTGGGAAAAGATCTGAAAAAGTATGAGTTGACGGTGTGGCAGAAAATAAAGGCTTTTACCTTTCTTTCTTTCTTTCTTTCTTTCTTTCTTTCTTTCTTTCTTTCTTTCTTTCTTTCTCTCTCTCTCTCTCTTTCTTTCTTTCCTTCCTTCCTTCTTTCCTTCTTTCTTTCCTTCTTTCTTTCCTTCCTTCTTTCTTTCTTTCCTTCCTTCCTTCCTTCCTTCCTTCCTTCCTTCCTTCCTTCCTTCCTTCCATCTTTCTTTCTTTCTTTCTTTCTTTCTTTCTTTCTTTCTTTCTTTCTTTCTTTCTTTCTTTCTTTCTTTCTTTCTTTCTTTCTTTCTTTCTTTCTTTCTTTCTTTCTTTCTTTCTTTCTTTCTTTCATGTAGATGAACAGAATGGCTTTATATTATTTGTTGATTTTTTATGTGGTGCTGAGGATTGAACCCAGTGCCTCACACATGCTAGGCAAGTGCTCTGCCACAGAGCTACAGCCCCAGTTCCTGGCTTTTACATGTTTCATGTTTGCAAAAGAGTGTACCTTCTTAATTAGATTTTTCATCCTAATGTTAATCGTAGGAAAATACAAACATCTATGTCTAAGTGTGCATTGTCTTCCTTAGTGTGATTTTTCTGTTCTACCTGCAACATCATGGCTGTACTAGATTTCTGCCCAGGAAAATAAAATTGCTAAATAACTTTGTTATTTATTTTAGGACCACCAAAAAGACCCATCAGTTCTTCAATAAAAGACATCAATGAAAAGTTTATAATCCAAAATTCTGAACCTGTTTTTCATATTCCTCACCTTTCTTTTTCTGCCAACCCATAAAATCATGATCCTAGAGAAGACCACTTTTGTTGACACACCTACTCCAATTTTTATTATCCAACACATTTAAAAGTATATCATTAAATTTTGTTAGAGTCTGTAAACACGTCTGGATGGCGCCTGGCATTTTGCCAGAGGGAGTGGTTTGTGAAGTAACGCCAGGGAGCCATTAAGTGTGGAGATTCCTTATTGGTTGACTGACGTATCTAGTTTATGCTAATTAAGATAAGCTGTGTGGAATTTATAAATACCTCTGTTGTCCTACAATAAACGGCTCCTACTCCTGCTGTATCAATCTACACAAGTTCTTTGTCACCCCCCTGGCTATTTTGCTGCAGCCGGACTGCAGCAAAATTTTGTTTGGGGGGGCAATATAAAATGCACAATAATCAATATTATATTTTAAGTCATTCAGCTTTTTGACGATTATGTCACTTGATTTTTTAAAGTAAAGTCAGAGTGAAAAAGTAAGTGATTTCATAAATGAAAGAGTTTTTTTAGAGAAATACAATTTAAAATTAAATATCAAATCATACTAAACCAGAATGATATGGCCAGAAGACTTGAACAGTTGAAAATTCTTTGATATTTGAATATGATGCCAAAGAATGTTTTTGAAGATAGTGTGTTGTTACTGAAAAACTATAAAAACATTGTTTCACTGTATTTGCATAGACAGAATATGTTTTAAATCAGGTTTAACATGATAAGAGAAAGAGTTATGAAAACACATTTCATAATTTTGGCTCTATAATCATTTTGAATGGTGATCATTGAAACATTTAATTTTTATCTGACTTGTGGAGTATTCTAACAATAATTCAACAGAGGAATGAAAATTTTAATTCATAAAATACAACCACATTATTATCAATTAATAAATTTCAACCATGACACAGATGAATGGAAGAGCAAACTATGTATGAAGTGCCCAGTACACTTGCAACAGCAAAATAAATGCCATCGTCCGTGCCTCCCTAGTCTTGCAGTGTAAATCATATATCATGATGTCACTGTCAAGCTTAGCATCATGATCCTGGCTCAGACTTTAGAAAAGTAGAAACCAGGGGGTCTGGGACCTTGGGTTTATTTGTGTTCTGCCTTTAACTTCCTTTGCTACTTTTATAAAGTCAATTCACTTTTCAGAATCCTTGTGTGAAATGGCAGGATTGGTTCAGATCATTGGTTTTCCAATTGTTTTTCATGAGACATTTCAAGGGCACTTTGATAGGAAAGGAACAGGTTCAGCCAAAGAGAACTTTCACTTTCTGATACTTCAAAAGACAGCAGCTCTGCTTTTCCTTTTTTTTTTATATTGAATTTCTAAATCATCATTCATTTGAACAAAGGATTCATTAAAGAAAAACAAAATAAATCATAACAAACACAAAGAAACACTCTACTTTTCTCAGATATATAGTTTGGAATATAACATGATAAATTTAAAGTTTTGTAATTAAACCAATAGTATGTACTTTCAATGACTGCCATGTGTTGAGTCCTCTTACGTTTTCTGAGAGCTTAGGTTGTGCCATTGTTTAGTTAGGGATCTTTAGGTGGCTGGAACACAATACCTGACTTAGCTGTACACATAGTAAAGCCACAAAACTGGACTTGGGAGTCCCGAGTGACTGACAGCAAGGTCAGTGTTTCACCAAAGAGAACGATTCTGTTGCCACAAGAATAAATGTACAACTCACCTTGACTTGGAGAAAAACTCACGCAAAACACTAGATACCTATATGTTTATCTAATTTTCATAGTGCAATACTACAGATTATTTTTATTCCCAATATGAAGCATGGGAATGTGAAAGAATATACAAATAAAATGACTTTCCTTAAAGTTTACATAAGTTAAGGGGGGTTAGTGGTAGACATAGGGACACACCCTAGCAAAGGAATGTCCAACTTTTATTAGAATATTGTATCACAGGACCTGTTTCCACCTACTCAGTGGAGCAGAATTTCCCTGTAAGGACTGGTTCACTTTCAACACCAGGTACTCAGAATGAGCAGAGTTTGAACAGTTCATGAGCTGGAATCAATAGCCATAAACATTGTACATAGCCATTCCACCGCACCAAGCTTGAAAACAGCCCATTGTATATTGTTAGAATTCTTGTTTCTGCTGATTTTCTTGACCAATTTATTACACAATGATCTTTGCCTGATGACTGCTCCTAAGATCTAACAAACAAACAAAACTCATAGCAACCTAATAAACTATGATTACGGTGTAACTAATACTGTTTCCATACAATCTATAGCAAGATTGCATCTGATGCCACATCAGATTGTTGCCTTTTTAAGATTTGGCTTCATTGTTGCTTGGAATTTGAATTTTCTAAATCACCTTGGTAAAAATAGTTTCACCCTCAACTTTAGCAATGATTTCTATTATGTAACTCATTTGTATTTTATCTATATTGTGGGAGATTATTGTGTAAACTACATTTTTTTTATTTTTTCTGAGGGAATTTTATTTCATAAGGTATAGTGATTTTGAAAACTCAAAATAGCTAGAATAATAGTTGAATGAGAAGTATAATAGTTGATGAGGAAAACCTAAAAACAGAAAGTGTATTTTACACTCAGCAGCAGTTTTTTCCTGATTATTTTTCTACATTTATCAAAGTACATTTGCTTAGAATTCTGTTCTTAAGGCCAATGCACACTTTGATTTTATTCTCTCAAATTGGGAACAAAAACTAAAACTTGCAGAAAAAAGTAAAAATAAGTTGAAAAATTCAACTCAGCAAATTTCTACATTGCAATAAATATATACATTTTCTCTCTATGACTAACACATGGTTTGGACAGGTGTGAGTATTAATAATGACAAAAGATTTGCATATTTTATAAACAATTTTGCATATTTACCATAATACCTAACACTCCACACATAAATTTCCACAGATGCATCTCTCTTGTCTAAAATATGTGTAAAACTCTCCAGGATGTACCAAAAACATTTGAGCAACAATGCTTACTGTAGCAAAACCTGACTCTATTTATAATACCTAAAATGCAGAATTTGTCTAATTAATTAAACCAATGGCAGGTTATATATCATACAATCCAAAGAAATAACTCTATTAAAAATATTCGCTGGGAATACAAGTTTAAATGATCTTAAAAGAGATATATTGAAAAGAAAAATAGAATGCCACTAAAAAAAAACTGCAGTGATTAAAAGCCTTTTATCTATTGTTTGTTATGTTGGGAGGTTGGACAGAGAGATTCACTTACTCTTGTCTTTGTTTATTTTTGGCCTGCAGCCAGTTAAGGCTGTAACTCTAGCTTCTGGAAATTGGTTAAGTAAATGGAGACAATGAGAAGCCAGGTGCAGGGGTGAGGATGAGGGAATCTGAAATTATAGAGCTACTGAGGTGTGATTCCACTGTTTCAGCAGAGCATCAACTCGGAATGCAAGAAGGCTGGATACGGAAAGAAACACCACATCAATCAAAATACTTTTCCCATATTTAGGCTTATTAATTTTTATGTCCAATGCCTATTCACGTGTTAGTTATACCTATGTGAATAGTTATGTAAATAATTTTAAAGAATTATGTGTTCATATTTGTCTTTTTCTTTATTCACTGATGAATAGATTTGGCAATTATTTTAGGGTCTTAAACAATAGGAAAAAAACCAGAAGAAATGTACATCAATTTAATGTCTGGATCACTTAAAGCTCTATCCAGAGGATTCTTCTATATTTACTACAACATTAACTACTCTGCATATAATTTTAAAATTATTTCCACATGACTTGACTGAGGATTATTGTATTTTATAATTGAAATGCATAACATGCTTCAAAAATGGCGCATTATTTGACCCTTACAAGAAAATCGCTGGATTTAAATGTTGTGGTGCTCTATAGGAACTGTCTGTTACTTCTGTGCTTATGGTCACATAAAATTCCTGTCACTGAGTAAGTCAATCTGTACATGTTTCCGTGGGAAATAGGAAAGCTGTGGCCTGGAATTCCTCCTCTATGATGTGTACTAAGGAATGCCTTTACATAGTTTACAAGGAAAATGTCACACATTTTAATATAAACCAAAGTAAAGAAAGCACAAAGACAAGAAACCCAGAATTCTTTATAAATTCAAACATAATCATCCCACGAGTAGATAAACAAACCATTGCAATTAAATGATTGCAATTAAACCATTGCATTTATCAAATCTTTCACTTCACATCTTGAGAGGTTCCCCAATCACTAAGAGCTTCACCAGTGATGAGTCTTATACACAATATTACTTATTGTACAATGCCACTAATATCATAGTGTACACAGTACATACTTGTTCCTATTTCTAAAAATAATTATTTTGAAGGTGTGATTACACTTAGTTTTGACTAAGTGATTTCAAATGCAAGGGTCACCCAGAATTGATATTTGGTTGGTCTCAGAATAGCCACATACTTGTCAAATGATAAGTTGAGGTATTAAATTTTCCTAAAATACCATAGGCTCCCTGGCTTAACTTGACATGCTAATGTAACAGCTTGTAACTTGAGATTGATAGTATAATACTTTCAAATATGTACCTGGAATAGACTATACATAAGTGAATATAGATGTCACATAGGTAAAATTTAAAATTTAATAAATTTGATCAGCTTCACTGTTGATGGTGTACATAATTAATATTCAAATATTAAAATCTTATCTGTGAACATTGCCTAGAGTACAAAGGACAAATACACAGTGAAAAAAAACTGTGTTGTTTATTAAATATTGGTAAAGATCTAAAACTGTTCTTAAAAGTAAGGTCCTTTTTAAAGCATAATACCAATATAAGACCAATAACATAAAACAATAAAAAAGAAGCAAAATTCTCAAGTAATATGATAATTAGTTTGAATGTTATTTTTGTATAAGCATCAGATATCATTTTATATTAAATAATATTTTCCCTTCATATCACTTATAACAATCAAAATTACATAATTTACTAATAACTAAAACTTTTGTGATTCATTACTATATAGAGTACAGTGTAATGATAAAAAGTATGAGTCTGGTGTCAGAATGCCTGAGTTTATTTTCTTCATTTTTACTATATGTAGTCTTCAATGATTTTTTAAATTTCTCCATTCTTTGTTTTCCTCAACTGGAAAGCAGAGGATGATCTTTACATTATATTTACCATGTATAGTTATGTCAATCTTTGTAAAGCATTTAGTCAAGTACCTAGCATAAATGTTTATTATGCAGTTTCCATTTATCATTACTCAGTTTACTCTTCTTTGCTAGAAGAAAGTAAGTCTCAATAAATACACACTGGATTCATGAAGTAGTGATACAAAACAGAAATGTACCAGAATGTGTAATAGATTTCAAATTCAGATTAATTTGTAATATATTTAACTCAAGAAAACACTAAAATTTCCTGATAATAACTTCCTAAACTTTTTCTATTCAGGCTTTTGTAGGATTGAAAATTATTTCAATAAATTTAAGACAGCAAGGTTCAAGTATATTCTCTGCATTATCACTCTCAAGCACTGGGATCACACTCACAACATCTACAGCTTGCAGTGTTTGGAGTGAGTGATGTTGGCACAGCCATACTTTGAAGTAGGAACATCTTAGCAAAGTTACTTTTCAGGTTCTTGATATTAACACCAATTAAAATTTTACATCAGGTAACTATAACAACACTTTAGAGTAAACTGTCATTTAATTAGATCCTAGTAGAATATTAAATAACTGAACAAATTAAATGAATGAACATATGATTGAATAAAACTCCAATGATGACCATGGGTTAGAGCCTGAAGTAAATGACCAACTCCTTATTATGTGGCACTTGTGTGAACAAATGAAGCTCTTACATTTTAATTCATTTTGTTAAGTGAAATAAACCAGACACAGAAATACATGAACTGAATGATCTCACTAATACAAGAAATAAAAAAAAAAATTGATCTCATGGAAGTTGAGAGTAGCATGCTGGCTACATGGCTTCTGTCTTAATGCATATTAAGAAATAAATGACCACTAATATTCTTTTGGATTAGTAATATACATGTTACATGTATTTTTTAACCGAATAAGAAAACAAAAGATGATAAAATTAAAGCTTGCTTTACCTGTATATTGTCCTATGTTGAATAGAATTAAAGGCTTTCTCGCTTGATCAATGTACAATTACCTTGAAAATATTCACAGATTCCTTGTAATATAATTTAAGAAATGGCATAACACATATTGTTTGTTAGTGTTATAGGTTCTTCCTCAATGGAGACTGTCCTGCTCCTTCCTCCTTGCCTGCCCTCTATTAAGCTTTTGATCTGTGAACTGACTTAGAATTGGAGCTGAAGGACTGCCCTGTCCACTTTAGAAGCAGACCTCAGCCTTCTGTGTACCATGTGTCAATTAAGAAATATCTGATTAATTGTATTTTATCAATGTTGATCAAGGCCATCATACTGTATTTAGCCACCCATCTTGCCCCAAAGAGACTAAACTTACTACACAACGCTTAAAATCCTTGTTGTCAAGGCACCATATCGTTGTTCAGGCTTTTTCACTAATTCATGAGTTACATTTTCAGGCCTCTGCTATTATGAACCTCAGGGTATACAGTTTCACATCCATATCTTATACCATTAATCCTACTTCATGCAGGTGCAAGCCAAGCAGCTAAGACCATGATAACACAGCATGGACTTGGTGGCTTAAACAAGAGATGAATCTTCTTACAGCTCTGGAGGATGAACATTTTGGATTATTATTGGTCCCTAGCAATGGCACTCTGCTCAGCTTGTAGACACCTGTCTTCTCTCTGTATCCTCACACACCTATTCTCTGTGCATGTGCAGGAAGCCTGGGGATTATGGGTATCGCTTCCTCCTCTTATAAGGACACTAGTCTTATTTTATTAGTGTTTCAATCTTACTACCTTATTCAACTTAATTATTTTTTAAAAGATCCTATCTCTAAATTCATTAGACCTTAGGAATTCAATATATGAGTTTAGACTGATACATTTCAATCAGTAATAATGGGCAACCTGCTTCTCAAATATATCCATGAGCCAGGTGTGGTGGAACATGCCTGTAACCCCTGCAGCTGGAGAGTCTGAGGAAGGAAATTTGCAAGTTTGAAGTCAGCTTCAGCAACATAGAAAGGCTCTAAGCAACTTAGTGAGACCTTGTTTCCAAAAAAATTTTAAAAAAAGTTCTGGGGATGTTGAAGTACCCCTGGGTTCAATCCCTGGTACAGGGGGGAAAACATATATATATATATATACACACACACACACACACACACACATATATTTGTGTGTGTGTGTGTGTGTGTGTGTGTGTGTGTATATATATATGTTTTCCCCACACATATATTTGTGTGTATGTATGTGTGTGTATATATATATGTATATATATATATGAACATCCATTCTTTATTACTAGTTCCTTTTCTCCACAATGAAGATGATATTCCCTGATCTCATCTGTAGATACCTGCATCAGAGAAAACAAATTCATACTGTGGATTCATAATCCACAAAATAATTATCATTCTAAAGAATCATTTGCTTGAAATATACAGATCCTACCTAAATGCAATTCCAAGGAAATTATGTGCCTCTATCTCATTTACCACAATTAATCATTACATAAAACTTCAAAAAACCCTCCCAGGAAAATATAGATATAGATACCCTTGAGTGTCCCTATGTCAGTAGATGTTGTATTAACCATACTTTTTTTTCTTATAGCAAATGTAGAGACTCTGGTTTTTTTTTAAACAACTGCATTTGAAGTTTTGTAGCAAGAAGATGATTGTCTTAGGAAATACAACTGTTTACTTATGGCAAGCTGTGGAAGCCAAAGGGCCAGAGGGCCTCCATGACAGATCTTAAGGAGTCTCGCATCTCCTGTAGCTGCTGTATGTCGAACTAAAGACCTAAAGCAATGATATCAATGCTTCTAAGTGCACTTCATTTCAGGCCTTGAAAGGACCCTTATGTCAAAGGGAAGGAAAAGACTGGGTGGGTAAGAACTAGGATAGGGCATTTCTATAGACATGCCTGAGGATTTCGAATGCTCAGATTCTCTGAAACCTCCAGGATGGGGAGAAAAAGTTTTTCTCTCATTTTCCTGAAATAAAGTACCAGTTCTTTCCTGGAGTCTATGAAAGAACTCATGCAGGGCAGTTATTTATTCATTCATTCATTTATTTATTTATAGAATGCTTCTTATTGGTTTTCAAGGTATTTACCTTCAATCTTCATTCCTCTGTTAAAAATAAGGGCAGCAACTTAGCATAATCCAAGTCAGAATGTACAGCTGCCGCTCTATGGAGAAATACTTTATTTTGAAAGAACTGCATGATTAGCTAATATAGTGGGCCTTTTTATTGAGGTAAGTTAACAAGCAAAGGTTAGTGGCAGAGCAGTTCATGATATTTTTGTTTTTTGCAAACAGACAAACAATACCAAATATTCTCATAGTTTATTCTTCAGTGATAATCCTAGCCCTGCTCTGCTCTGTTCCTCCTTCATTCAATTCACACACACACACACAAAAAAAAAAATCCAAATATCAAATTTCTAAATTGGTACTACTCTTAAAGTACTGGATCTAGAATAGCTCATGCTTCCATGAACCTTCTATCCTACCAAAAGCTCTTTTACATTTCTTCTTGGTGAAGTATGACATTCTTCATTGCTTTCTCTCCCCTTTGATAGCACAAGAGGAATAAATCTAACTTTCGCCACAGATATGTTCCATATGGTCTTTGCCTAGAGAGCCACGTAAAAGAGTGACTCATATTTATGTACTACGTATGCTTGACAATGAAGATGGATTGTAAGGGCCCACACAAAATAAAATATAGGGCAGGAGGCAGGACCTTACCATTAAGGGCTTGAGGTAAGCTATGGTCAGATGTATGTGAAAAGTTTTCCAGATCTTGTGAAAAGTATGTGACCACCGTGCTCAAGATGTCTTAGAGATATGGACAACTGGATTTAAAGTAAGGTATTTGATGTGTTTGATACAAAAAGCAGCTATACATAGAAAGGCAAAACTAAATTTGTGGTACAATATGAAATGTGTTATTCTAGTCTATTGTATTGAAATATAATAGACTAGAAATGTACATTTCTAAAATACTTTCAAGAAATTGTGTCTGGAGCTGCGACTTAGGAACCGAGTGCCCCTTAGCTTTGAGCCATGAGAATGTGGAGATGAGGTAAGCCAGCCATGGTCTGTGTGTGTGAACTATGAGCACTGTGCACAAAGGGTGGACTGAACTGATGTTTCCCCTCTGTTTGGGCTGGCATTGTAAGGGTCTTGTTGCTCGCTCTGCCTATGATCCCCACAGAGAACATGAGATGGGCAAGAGCTTCCAAGCTGTTAGTCAGCCTGCTGACAGCAAGACATCAGGAAGCTAGACTCAATCCCCTGAAACCTGACCCCTTGCCTCATTTGAATGGCTTTTCCCCAATAAAGGGTAGGACATGTGCTCCTCACTCTTGTCCTTGCCTCCCTTGCCTCCTTTGTGGGAGCTGGGTCAAAGGAGCCATCACAGAACCCAAAGTAAAAGGTATTTCGCTGTCTCTGTGTGATTATTTTGTGCCAGCCCAGTTCACCTGGAGTGCCCCTGACTGGTTTAGTCAATGTGTTGGGACAAAATTGTATCAAGACAATGGACATGGACTAAAAGTATTTCACAGTGAACATTTCAAAATAATGTGCCACACTTTAAACAGTTTGTAAGCAGGTTTAATACATATGTAAAAATACCTCTTATGCACCTATTTTTTCATTGATAATTTGCTTAGAGATTTAGGGACACAAACATCAAGAATTGACTGATCTCATTTCTGAAATGACCTCTTCATATTGAAAAAAAAATTAAGTTTGATCTGTAAAATTTGGTCTCTGATTCACTGTAGTCGCCAGGATGGTCCTCATGGGAAGAGATTAATATTGAAGTAAACATTTAGGACTTTATAGATGATAGTAAATAACAGAATCGCTCTGTAATGAGATTGGTTGCTAAAATACATTGTAAGATTTGTCTAGTCCCATTGTTTTATGAGCTTCAAGTACTTCACATTTTCTTTTCATATGTTTTCTTTATATCTGCTCTTATACTTAAATAAAATAGGTGTCCAGGGATATTGTTCTTTCCAGGAGAAATAAATAAGTAAATGAATAAGCTCAGGATGCTTATGCCTAAGTGGCCACGTGGAGATTTCTCTATGATAACATGAGCACAATTGTTTTCTCTTCCTATTTGAATAAATATAATATTTTTCCTCATTAATTTTAATTTTATGTACTATAAAATGTTTAAAGTCCATGCATAACACTTTTAAATCTGCATTGTTTCTTATTACTATAATATACTTTTCATTAGTTTTAGGAGACACATTTTCCACAGGTTATGACATATAATTGAAGTAAATATCATATTTAATAATCTCAGATTTAAGTTAGATATTTTACTGTCTTTATTCATTCACTTACGTATTCCTTTACTCACTCAGCAAATATTTATTGAATATATCTGTGCCAGGCACCATGCCAAGTGCTTGAAAACAGTCATAAACATGATACACTCAACCCCTGTTCTCCTGAGTTTTATGATTTAATATCATTATGAGTAAGAATCTCATAGTAAATATGAAAAAGGCTTTCAGTATTGGGGCTGACCTTTAGAAGATATTGAAAGGCAATTTCAATATTATGTGCAAGCAGTTAGGCATTTTCTATGCAGATTCACAGAGTTTGGCTCCACATTAAGCAAAGCAGGTATTCTCCTTACATAAAAACAGTAATTTTGTAATAGATATTCTAAAACAATGTTTCTCTGCCATTAGCACTTTGGTTTTTCACTTGGCAAATGCTGAAAAGAAATGAATATGTGCAATTAGGATATAACTGAAAATAACATTATCATTTCTGTTTTTTACAACTCTTACTTAATACTTTATTGTGCCCAGAATGTCTTAATTGAAGCATTAGCATCACTGTGTGTCCTGAGGAAACTGTGAGAACTGTACTTGTTGGAAGGTGAGACATCAGTTGAGGAACAAAACAGTCTTCAGGCTAAATACCAAAGTATCCCAAGAAGAGGCTACTTTTTCTTTCTTTACATTTATGTAATTATCTGATATTTCTAATAAGTACTAATAATAGTTGTAAAGCCATTCTCTCATTTATAATCATTTTGGTACAAAACTTCCCAATTGATTAGCACATAGGTTCTGAAAATAGAGACTGTATTTTGAGAAGCAAAAAGATAAATGCACAAATGTAGAATCTTATTTAGAGGAGAGATTAATTTTTTAATAATCTACAAAATAAAAGGTAGACAATATCTTAGACATATTAATAAAATAAATTTCAAAATGAATGGTTACAAGCCATGTGACTATGAAGATAAAAGAAAATATTTCAATAATTGCCATGCATTTTTCATATCATATTCATATATTAAATTTCTTATGAATATTTCAATACTATTGTGTGTTGTGACAAAGATTCTCTCATGAACCATATTCAGCCCAAATTTTCTTGTTTTGTTTTGTTTTTTTTTGGTTGTTGTTGTTTGTTTTGTTTTGTTTGTTTTTTGATAAGTCCAGACTTTGGAATTTCTGAATTTGTCTCTGTAAAAACTAATTTTATCAACAATCCTAAGTCAGTTTAACCACTCTCATTATCTGATTACCCCCACCATCTGATTAGGTTCCTCATTCTTTAACATCCTACAGATGATGTCTGAGCAGTTGGGTCTGCCCTAGCAAGAAAATGCTATTAGGTTGATTTAGCCAGAATCCTTCCTTACCCATGATGTTTTCTTTTAGTAATTTTTCACCAACTGACTCCACCATGCTCTTTAACTGTAAATTCCCACCCACTGGAATAAACCATGTCCAAAGTTGAGTCCAACTTTGAAAACACTTTGAGATGGTCCCCATACCTATCCTAGTGATTCTCCCCACACCTATCACAGTGATTCTCTAAAGATGGTAAGAGGTTTTCCTTACCATCTTTAGCAAGCCTCATGATTAATCTTTTCTTTAAAATTTGCATTAAAATTCAAATAAAAATGAAGAAACAAAACTAAAAGCTGTTTTTAATTATATTTCTCTCTAAATGAATGCTTTGGAGACAGCAACTTTCTCTAATATAATCACCATTATAAAACTAATTATTCATAAAGACATTTCTGCATGTATACAAGCCTTACCAAAATTATTTTACAATGTGAATTTTATCAGAAATGTGATAATGAAGTGTACAGAAGCATGCACATACTTAAAGTCCCAAACTTGCAACAATATTTCATTTGTAGATCATTTTGTCTACTCTTTAACAGTTGTTAAACTGTGTTTTCTTTTGAAGAGTAATTCTGAACATTACCAAGTGCATACATATATTAGTAAATGAAATGTCGTATCTTGAAAACATATCTGAATAGTGATTCCAAGGGGTTAGAAGTGACAAGATTTTGACTACAAAATCATAGCTCAAGACAATGTTTTTGGATGACATGTTTATTCCGTATACTAATTTTGGTTGTGATTATATACCTTTATGCATTTCTTGAAACTCCCCCAAATTGTACACCTGCAAACACAAATGTTGCTAGATATCAAATTTAACATAAAATGTATTTAATGGGTCCTATTCTATAGGTCATTCATGTATACCAAGATTTTTATGAGACAAAAATTCTGTTTTTCTCAATCTACTGTTTAAATTTAATCAAGACTATATTTTTGAATATAAATGAATGAATATATAATCTTTAAATTAAAATTTATTGAACAGTTTTATAGTTACTGTTTTAAATTGTACTTGATTTATTGAAATTATTTTTGAATTGTAATTTTAAAACTGTTTATTATTTAAGTCTTATTAGAACTTTTTAACATATCTGAAGAAACTCAAATAAGAATTAACAGAATTGTCTTATTTTCATATCTGCCAATGTACTTCTATTTGTTAATATAAAAGGCTATTCTATGAATTAGAGTAATGCTTTTTAGCATTTTATGTATTATATTACTTTGTCTTCTTAAATTCCCTGATTTCTGAAAAATAATCTATTCGGTCAAAATACTAAAACCTCCATAGAAATTTCCTTATTATAGTATCATCTTAAGTTGAATTTCAATTTTTAACTCGTATTTTCTTCATGTAACTTTTATTCAATAATTATCAATGCTAAGACTTGATAGTCATTATGCTTGTTTATAAATGAATGGAAAGCCCTGTATAACAACTGCTATTGATTCATAAGCAAATTGTAGTTTAAAGGAACAGATACTAAGAAATAAAGTGACTAAATTTCAAAGCTTATGGACCATTATAAATGTCTGAAAACAGCAAATGATAAGCACAGAAGTGAAGGGGAAATTATTCAGCTTACCTGCAAATTGAGTACACAAGGACCATGAAGATTAAAATTTTAAATGTCAAGGTTATTACCTTAGAAACAAAAATTCCTAAATATATATAACATTGGATTTGGCAGTACACATGGTCTAGGAAATACTTTCTTCCTCTCCCACTCCTTAGTGATAATGTAACTTTCCTATGGGATAGAAAGATGGCTTGGATAATTTCTCTCTGCCTCTTTCACCATTTTGGGGGCTTCACTCTGTGGTGTTGGTCTCCCATTTTACATCTATTTGCGTTTTACTTAATTTTTTAAATTTGTATTTTATTTTTTACCCTTTGGATTAGTCAGCTTTCTGTAACTTTAAGTATTATGATAAATCCCCTAAATGAGTTTAATTTTGACATATAGTGTTGGATGTTTCATTTCTGGTTGATTGACTCCATTGTTTTGGGCCTATGATGAGGTAGCATATCACATACATCACAGTGTAAACAGGTGGTGGCTTGTGTTTCTCCATTACTCTGTTAATGTAGTGAATTATTCTGATTTATTTTCCAATATTAAACTAATCTTAAATTTGTGGAATATATTCACCTTGATCATGACTTTCTATTTTTTATTGAATTATCATTATTATTATTTCTCCTTAATATCTCAATTAGTTTTTGCATATCTAAGGTAATGAGAAGGCCTTAAGGTAACACCTTTGTATTTGCATTACAATTTTTTTGAAAAAGATTATATTTTTTATTTATTATAATGTTACATATGACAGCAGAATACAATTACATTCATACTACACATATAAAGCACAATTTTTCAAATCTCTGGTTGTACAAAAGTTAGAGTAACACCATTTGTGTCTTCATATATGTAATTAGGGTAATGATATCAATCTCCTTCCAGAATCTTTTCTACCAGCATACACCCTATTACATATACCCCATATACACCTTTCCCTCCCTCCACTTGGCCCATCTAAATTTCATCTATTCCTCGCATGTTCCCATCCCTATCCCCATTATGAATCAGCATCCTTATATCAGAGAAAACATTCGACATTTGGGTTTTGGGGAATGCTTACTTCACTTAGCATTATGTTCTCCAACTCCATTCATTTACCTGAAAATGTCATGATTTTATTCTCATTTAATGCTGAGCAATTTTCCATTGTGTATATGTATCACATTTCCTTACCCATTCATCTTGGTTGGCCCCACCATTTAGCTATTGTGAATTGTGCTGCTGTAAACACTGATGTGGCAGAATCCCTGTAGTATGCTCTTTTTAAGCCCTTTGGGTATAAACCAAGGAGTGGGATAGCTGGGTCAAATGGTAGTTACATTTCAAATTTTCCAAGGAATCTCCATACTGCTTTCCACATTGGCTGTACCAATTTACAGTCCCACCAGCAATGTATGAGTCTGAATTTTTACCCATTGTTGTTTGCATTCTTAGCAGTTGCCATTCGGATTGGAGTGAAATGAAATTTTACAGTAGTTTTGATTTGCATTTCTCAAATTGCTAGAGATGTTGAACATTTTTTCATATATTTGTTGATTTATAGTATATCATCTTTTGAGAAACATCTGTTCCATCCTATGGCCTATATATTGATTGGGTTATTTGATTTTTTTGGCGGGGTGATTTAAGATTTTTGAGTTCTTTATATATCCTAGAGATTAGTGCAATATCTGATACGTATGTGGTAAAAAATTTGTTCCTATTTTGTAGGCTCTCTCATCACCTTACTGTTTGTTCCTTTTGCTGAGAAGAAGGGTTTTAGTTTGAATCAATCCTATTTATTGATTCTTGATTTTAATTCTTGTGCTATAGGAATCATACTAAGGAACTATGGGCCTAATCCAACATGATGAAGATTAGGGCCTACTTTTTCTTCTACTAGGTGCAGGGTCTCTAGTTTAATTCCTAGGTCCTTAATCCACTTTGACTTGAGTTTTGTGCATGGTGAGAGATAGAGGCTTATTTTCAGTTTGTTGCATATGGATTACCAGTTTTCCCAGCACCATTTGTTGAAGAGGCTATCTTGCTCCAATATATGTTTTTGGTGCCTTTGTTTAATATGAGATAACTGTATTTATGTGGATTTGTCTCTGTGTCCTCTATTTTGTACCATTGGTCTAAAAGTCTATATTGGTGCCAATGCCATTGTTTTTTGTTACTATTACTTGGTAGTATAATTTAAGGTCTGGCATAGTGATGCCACCTGCTTCACTTTTCTTGCTAAGAATAGTTTTGTCTAGTCTGAGTCTCTTATTTTTCAAGATGAATTTCATGATTGCTTTTGCTATTTCTATGAGGAATACCATTGGAATTTTGATAGGAATTACATTAAATCTGTATAGTCCTTTTGGTAGTATCATCATTTTGACAATATTGATTCTGCCTATCTGAGAAAAAGGAAAATCTTTCCATCTTCTAAGGCCTTCTTTAGTTTCTTTCTTTAGCATTCTGTAGATTTCATTGTAGAGATTTTTCACCTCATTAATTAAGTTGAATCCCAAGTTCTTTTGTTTGTTTGTTTGTTTTTTAACTATTTTAAATGGGATAGTTTTCCTTGTTTCCCTTTCAGAGGATTTGTCACTGATATACAGAAATGACTTTGAATTATGGGTGCTGATTTTATATCCTGCTACTTTGCTGAATTTATTTATTAGTTCCCAAGATGGAGCTCTGCTGCTTTTAGCAATGGAGTGTTGGGTCAGGTTGGGGGTTCTGGGCAGTGGCTTGGGCAATGTGTTCAAAGATACAGCTCTATTAAATACAGTGTTGTAGCTGTTGGCTGTCTCCAGACCCAGTGCAGGTCTCCACAGGTGTTGGTAAGGCTGTCCCGGGCCTACCTTTGCTCTGTGCTGGATCAGTGGGACTCTATATTCTACATTTGTTGAAACTTTCAAAGGCCTAAAGTAATACTACCAATGATATTTTTTTTTCTTACCTCAATGTATTGCCTAATATTTACAGAAGAAATGATTGAGATTGTGAGGGTAATTAATGCCAATTTAAGGCAATATGTAGAAGACATTATTCTTTTTTTGCAGCATGTAAAAAGACTTATCTTCTGCAGTCAGTGAGAAGAAAAAAAATAAGACTTTGTTATAGTGATGCCCTAGTTCTGGAAAAGTTTAAACTCAAAACTCAAGCAAGTCTGATATAGCAAGGTTGGAAACTTTGGTGTGAAAGCATGCTGAGAGTAGGCATTGGAGCATCTGGAGAAACACAATTAAATACCTTGAAATTTCAGAGTCCCTTCAATGCTATGGACTCCATTTTTCTTCTTAAAGGATAATCTTCTCATCTCTCCTGAGGATGATGGAGAGTTCTCTGGCTTATGAAACCAGTGTACTCTAGGACCTGTGTCCATCTGCCCTCCTGCAGTGTACCCTAGGACCTGTGTCCATCTGCCCTCCTGAGTATGCTGTGTCAACAGTGGACTGAGGAATGTAAAGTAGGACAAAGAAAGATTGGCAGCATGGGAACATTACTCTTTCCATAGAATTTAACAGTTGGGCAGGGACTCTGGGAGAACATGTTAAAATTTTTCCTAAGTTCTTAGGTATTTAGAAAACCACAAAACACATAAGTTACATAGAAATGCAACAGATGTCACAAAATAGAAAATGAAACCTAAGCTGCAGGCTAAATAGTGTGTCAAACAGTAATATCTGCCAGCTGTTTACATACAAAGAATGGGAACAAACTCAAAATGACATGTTGTACTTGAAAAAGACCTTTACTATGAGAAATACAAAACACTAAAGAAAGAAACTACAGAAGATCATAGAAGATGGAAAGATCTCCCTTGTTCATGGATAGGCAGAATTAATATTTTCAAAATGACCATACTACTAAAAGTACTATACAGATTTAATGCAATTCTGACCAAAAACTCAATGGCATTCCTCATAGAAATAGAAAAAGCAATCATGAAATTCATGTGGAAAAATAAGAGACCCAGAATAGCTAAAGCAATACTTAGCAGGAAGAATGAAGCAGGTGGCATCACTATACCAGACCTTAAAATATACTACAGAACAATTGTAACAAAAACAGCATGGTATTGGCACCAAAACAGATGGGTAGACCAATGGTACAGAATAGAGGACACAGAGACTAACCCACAAAATTACAATTATCTTATATTAGACAAAGGTGCCAAAATGTGCATTGGAGAAAAAATAGCCTCTTCAACAAATGGTGCTGGGAAATCCATATGCAACAAAATGAAATCAAACCCCTATATCTCACCATGCACAAAACTCAATTCAAAATGGATCAAGGACTTATAAACAAAACCAGAGACCCTGCATCTAATAGAAGAAAAAGTATGCCCTAATCTCCATCATGTGGTATTAGGCCCCAACTTCTTTAATAGGACTCCTTTAGCACAAGGATTAAAACCAAGAATCAATAAATGGGATGGACTCAACCAAAAAATTTCTTCTCAGCAAAAGAAACAAACCGTGAGGTGAATAGACAGCCTGCATCTTGGGAGCAGATTTTTACCCCCCACACATCAGATAGAGCATTAATCTCTGGGTTATATAAAGAACTCAAAAAGCTGAACACCAAATAATAATAATAATAATCCAATCAATAAATGGGCCACGGACATGAACAGACAATCTCAGAATAGGCTATTCAATCAATCAAAAAATATATGAAAAAATGTTCATCATCTCTAGCAACTAAAGAAATGCAAATCAAAACTACTCTAAGATACCATCTCATTCCAGTCATATGGCAGCTATTATGAAGACAAACAACAATAATTATTGGCGAGGATGTGGGGGAAAAGGCACACTCATACATTGCTGGTGGGACTGCAAATTGGTGCAGCCAACATGAAAAGCAGTATGGAGGTTCCTTGGAAATCTGGGAATGAAACCACCATTTGACCCAGCTATCCCTCTCCTCAGATTATACCCAAAGGACTTAAAAATAGCATACTACATAAACACAGCCACATCAATGTTTATAGCAGCAAAATTCACAATAGCTGAACTGTGGAGCCAACCTAGATGCCCTTCAGTGGATGAATGGATAAAAACAAATGTGGCATATATACACAGTGGAATTTTACTCAGCAATAAGAGAATAAAATCATGGCATCTGTAGGTAAATGGATGGTATTGCAGAAGATAATGCTAAGTGAAGTTAGCCAATGCTGAATGTCTTCTCTGATATAAGGAGGCTGACTCATAGTGGGGTAGGGAAGAAGAGGATGGGAGGAATAAATGAATTCTAAATAGAGAAAAGGGGTGGGAGGGAAAGGGAGGGGCAGGGGATTAGCAAGGTTGTTGGAATATGATAGGCATCATTATCCAAAGTACATGTATGAAGACATGAATTGATGTGAACATACTTTATATACAAACAGAGGTATGAAAAATTTTTCTATATTTGTAATAAGAAAAGAATTAAAACAAGACAAATAAATAAAACAAAAGAGAGATGGCAGTGTCTCTCCCTTGTTGGTAATGGCTGAGGTTAAAAAAAAAGATATATATCTACCTAGCAATAGAGATAACAGAATTCCTAACTAATGAAGCAACTAGCCAGGATTATAAACCCCCTCTATAATGTATATAAATATTCAGTTTACTTCTGAGATATCCTAATATGCAGAGAGGTATAGAGATGGTCAATACAACATGATGTACTTAGCAAAATCAATGGACATCCAACATAGACTGATTGTACTCAATCATAGTATAGCAAGAAAGAATTACAGGGACAATGAGAAAAGCCATCCTAATGCAAGTTATGATCGCTTGTTTAGTTCCTGGAATTGATCTCTCTATCACATCCTGTACAGATTGAGTGAAGTAGAAACTATTTCTCCAAGATGAATCCTGAATTACCCAGGAAAAAAATATGTATGAATTATTCCCCTAGCCCTCTGAAGTTATTTATACCCATATAACAAGATAATGAAATACAGGAGAAAGAGCAATGCCCAGATATTACAAATACACAGGATCTGTGTTCTTGAACACAGCACATCTGGGGTGTTCTTATGATTTCTATGTTAGAGTGGGGAGGGGTGTGGTGGGTAGTGGCAGAGGAGGACGCAGAGGTATGAAGCACTCTAGCTAAAAATCTTGCTTTCGTTGCATCCACTGGGCCAATGACCAATACAGCAATGATTTCTGTTAGGGTCTGTAAACAAGTCAAGATGGTGCCTGGCATTTTGCCAAGGGGAGTGGTTTGTGAAGTAATGCCAGGGAGCCATTAAGTGTGGAGATTCCTTATTGGTTGACTGCTGTATCTAGTTTATGTTAATTAAGATAAGCTGTGTGGAATGCATATATACCNGCTGCCTGTCCCTAGATAGGACAGGAGCAAATCTGCTTGTCCCTAGGCAGATAGGGTGAGAGGAAAAATGGCCATTTTGAGAAAATGGAGAAGATTGATACAGTATGTTTGTGTCTTGTTTTGTCTTGAAATGTTGTATTATCTTTGTGACGAAAATATGGAAGGGGTGTTAAGTAAATTACTAAGGGAAGAAGGCACCCCAGTGGAACCAAGAGCAGTTAGGGCATGTGTTGATGGAAGCCCAGGAACTCTAGACAGAAAAAAGTTCAGAGGAGGGAGGATAATCAGGAAAAAAGTTGCAGCAAAAGGCTAATATTGAATACTTTTCATTACCGGTGGGTGCGTGAATTGGCGCGGTGGCTGCCATGTGCGCGAGCGGGTCATGGCGCAGCAAGGGCTTTCCAAGTGGCGGCAGTGGGCTCTTCCCCGCCCCCCATTCGGGGAGTGGGACACCACTGCAGGACACCACTGCGAGAGCCCAAATCCAAACCTGACCCGGAGACACAGTCTTGCAGGCTCTTGCTCTCTGTGCCCAGTGGCAGTTTGAGTCCGGAACACTCCCTGGCCTCTCCCCAGGGTCATCTGGGGCTGCCTGGGAGGCTGCAGGTGGAGGATGGGCCTGCATCCCCGAAGTGTGATCATTTCCAAGGCCAGTAACTACAAAGGTTCTCCCACACCTGGAAGCTAATGAGTAATGAGCACTCTTAAGGCTTATTTCAAATGTAAAAAACCTTGAGATAATGTACTAAATTGTTCAGAAGGTTGTTTTCTTAGTAGAATGCTACAGGATTTTCTTTAGCCATCATTGCCAGAGTTCCTGCCTTCCGTCCCAATGCCTGTGAGGACGAAGGTAGAAGAATTTCCAGTGTTTCGAAAAAACCAGACGAAACTTCAGCTGAGAAACAGAGGAGAGACTTCGAATCAAACTAGCTGCCTGCAGAACTTACCTGGACTGTGATTTACCTGGATTGTGAGTTAATCTATTGAGACACTGCTTTACCTGGACTGAGACAACAAACTGTAATATACAACAAATTGTAACTCGGTATCTTTGCTAATGGTGTCATTGCAGGTAGAATTTTTCCAAGGGCTTCTTGTATGGAGCCATCAATTGGCTTGGTATTGTGGCATTTCATGCCTTTATGATGGAACATTTCTAGGATTTGGGTTGGTCAGAATTTGAGATATTGGCAGGTATCTTCCTCATGTACTCTGAAAAAAATTATTTTCTGAGATTCTTAAGCTTAGCTCTTCCATGTCTAACCTCAAATAAGTTCATAATCTGACAAATGTCCCTAGGGAAGCTTCCTTTCCTAGCATGTTGTACATTATTAAAAAATAATAAAAAGTATAAATAAATACCAATAGACAAGTTAAAATGAAATTATAAAGGAAATGAGCCATGAAAATGATACATCCATTCAGAACTGGGTTAAAATTTTAACTAAAAACATAAAGCGATTGTTCAGTTTGTGGGTAATTTAAATGCATACTACTGCCATGGACTTTCTCATCAATAAAGGAAATCGTGTCTTCTGTACAATTCTTTCTTTTCTGTGCCTATGGGTGAATAAATTTTGATTATATTATTTAGTCATCTTGTGTAGCCGTTTTCATTTTCATCTTTGAATTGCAAAACTGTCTCTTATTCGGCTGTTAAAGCATTTGCAGGGTTCAGGCTGATACAGGGCTTCAATTTTCTCTAGTTTTAACAGTAACTAAAAATCTGTTGACAATTCAAAACAGCTCATGATGTACTGTGCTTTCTTTTTTCCTTGACCAAAATGTGAATAACTTCACAAGGACTTTTGATGATTTTTCTATTACATGTAACAAAAAGTAATTTACTACAGAGTTCTATAAATATATTTTAATACTGATATATATTTTTTGACATATAATAAAATCTTTCTTTAAACTCTCTATATACAGTAAGATTGTTATTTAAAATAACTTCATTCCAGTAGTGAAACCAACTGAATTTTATAGGAAATTATTAAACCTGAATAAAATGATACCATAAGCAAAAAACTTTTAATGAGTTTCCCTATCTACAGTTTTTGAGATCTTGTTATTTTTATTAACATACATATTAATAAAATTAATATAACAACTTTTGAACAAAGAGGAGAATGGCAACTTAGTAGTTGTTTTCTAAATGAAGAAGATAAAAATAGATAAGATTTTCTTGAACAGTAAACACTTTAGACAGATCAATCTGCAGTTATTTTGTAACTCTTATGACAATCACACCTAAGGCTTCCATCAAGAGATATTTTTCTTTAAACACTCTTGAGTTCTTCAATTACCTTGTGCTTTTCCCCACAGAGGTAGATTACCTTGTTGAGCCAATAATCATTGTGTGCATATCAAATATCATGAATGTAAGAAATTGTATATCTTTCTCATTCTTTCCCTAACCATATCATTAAGAGATGGCCATCTGGGTAAATGAATTGGAAGACTGTAATGTTTGTTTAAATAATCAATTCTCCAGGCTAGACAGGAGAGGTAGGGAGTCAGCATGACTATTTTCACTCTCTTAATAACTCATGTTGACTAGTCCAGCTTTTATCTGGGATGAAATTGATTTTCGATCTGTTGGTTGACATTTTATGATTTCTTCAGGGAGGATGGAAGTCTGAAAAAGCTTTCAAAATTCTTAGTAGATTAAACTAACACATTATTTTAAATAAATTTATGATTAAAAAGAATATAGAAGCTGAACTGTTATGAACAAAATAGAAATTAATGAGAAAATATTCTGGAAAAATTAATATGGCATATCTAAATATGTACTTTGAATGTAATTTAGGGGAATAAAGGATATAAGCATAGAAATAGTTTAGGACATTCTGGATGTGTTTGATGGAAGTGATAAAACTCCACCAAACTCTGGAAACATGAGCTATATATACCCCTCTCTGCTTTGGAGTCCTTGGAGGCAAGAAGTCTTATTTCCTAATTGGTACACTGTTTTATTCTACAAGTTTCTATATTGTCTATAATATGACATGTATTTATTCATAAAGGTTAAATGTCTGTTAAAAATCCATTATTTTACTTAGCATAATTCTCATTAAAATGTGTTCTTAGAATTGTATTCAAGTTCCCAGAGCTATAAATATAACATAGCTATTTACATAAATAAGGTCTTTTATTGTATATTAAAAATTAAATACTAACAATGAATATGGGACACATCCATGAATTAAATTAACAATAAAACAATGTCATAAAAACACTGTTTTCATTTGTAGATTATAGGTTTTGATAGGAAAAAATGTATTCTCTGTGCATGTATAGAACCAGATTTTCAGTTTTAAAACTGAGCTATGTATAATAGTGTTTCAATCAGCTTTTTCATCTCTATGACCAAAAGAACCAACAAGAACAAGATAGAAGAGTAAAAGTGCACTTGGGGATCATGTTTTCAGAGGTCTCAGTCCTTAAATGGCATTGCTCTGAGTTCAAGATGAGGCAGAACCTCACAATGAAAGGGCGAGGTGGAGGAGGAAGAAACTCAGAACATTGCAAACAGGAAGCAGAGGGCGGGGAACTCTGATCACCAAGGAAAAAAACATATACCCCAAAAGCACACTCCCACTGACCTACCACCTCCAGACACCCTACCGGCTTACAGCTATCACCCAGTTAATCCATTTAAGTGCATTAATTACCTGATTAGGTCAAAGCTCTCATAAGCCCATTATTTTACCTCCAAACTTTCTTGCATTGTCTCACACCTGAGATTTTGGGGGACACCCAAAATCTAACCTAAACCATAAAAGATAGTAATGACTATTCAGAGGCACATGTTTATTTATGTCCATAGGTGCAAGCCATCTATTGTGCAGCTCACTATTAATTTCCCTTTTGATGTTAAATTTACAGACATGCCTTGAATATTGCAATACCCTCAGTTTCATTACTCAATGAGATTGCCAGCCAAAGCTTTTCAAACTCCATCTTCCAAAACTATACTGTATGTGCAAATAAGTAAAGCATATTGATTTCCATTGTTTTCTAATTGTTAATGCTCTTTATGTGTTTGTGGGGAGAATTCCCTCCATTGAAGGAGTTCTGTATTTAGGTGGCTAGATAGATATTTAATATTTGTGGATATTTATAAAATCTTAATTTTTCCGTTTGAGTCAAATATATCTTTACACATATTACATAGATTTGTTACTTATCCATGTTAGAAAAAATGAATAGGTTTTATTCATTTTCACTGAAAAAAACTAACAATGAATAAAACTGCATATCAACAGAGAAATACTTTAATTAATAGATTTCAACTACAGGCTAATATGAGATTAATATATAGCATTAAAGATATTTATAAGCAATATAAAAATATGATTATCTCTATGAATGTATTAGTATAATAATATCATGTGTGCATGTATATATGTATGTATGCATATATATGCACATAATCACACATAACTAAAAATAGAATCATGATATAAATCCTACTACAAAGCATAAACTTCCCTAATAAATTTTACTAATATTTTATGAATTATGCCATTTCTATACTTATATATCTCATCCTTCTCTTTAATAATTGCATAACATATATTTTATATATTTCAAAAAATATATTTCAAAGATAAAACTAGTTAATTAGTTGCTACATGACTCATTTGCTCTTTTTATAAAATGGCTTCAATACAAGTTAAGATTAAATGTAAAGAAAATAAAATTTTAAAAAAATTGGCATCTAGAAATCATTACATAAATGCAATTATCATATGCTCATATTAATTGTTCATATTGTTTACATTTATTTGGAAATTTATATGTTTATTTTCTATTGTAAGAAATAAAGGATATTTTTTCTTATTTGGTCTATAATACTATCCCTTCTTAATCTCTTCAAAACAGACTAAGTTATTTATTGGATGACTCTACATTTTTATTTACAAAATGATAAGATTAATTCTGAATGATTTGTTAATGAAATAAAAGCATGTTTTTCAATCTAGAGATTTGAATTTATTAAACCTGTTTAGTTAAAGGGAATTTTCACTGTGGTAATGAGTAATTACTCTGGTTGGATGAAACATTAGAAACCTTTTGTTTGTATTTACAGGCGCACATATTTACTTGAGTGACCTAGAAATAAACATATGGTGGTTAATTAAAACTCAGGCCTGTTTTTCCAGTGTTTTCGATGTTAAGAAATGCATAGTTATAATATCAAATGAGATTTCCAGAAGATAACTTTCACTATATTTTTTTGTTTGTGCAAATAATGACAGTACCTCAGAGGAGAATTGCCTCAGTTCCATACTTAAAAAAGAAAAATAATTGTTCTCAGCAGCTTGGAACTTTCAGCTCAGACAACTGATTCGATTCCATCTCCCCTTGAGAAAACTGACACAGTAAATTGTAATGCCCCAAATTTCAAAAGTCAGGAGACAGTAGGAACTATTAGTGAGGCAAAAATTATAAAGAAGTATTTGACATGGAAAGTGATCAGTAAAATGAAGAATTTCCTCTCTCTGTTGGTCACCGGTGGGCCCACATGTTCTAACTGTACACTGTCTCATCTGACAGGAGTTTCTGTATTTATTAACAATATCCTCAAACTTTCTGAAAGACTTAGACTTGACCTAGTCCTCACCATCTGAATAGTAAAACATGCCAACTTTGTGTCCTCTTGTTTCAGATCAGGCAATGTAATTAAAAATGAGTCACACTTTGGGAAACACAGAAAGGCACCTTTTCTTGAAATTCAGGTACAGTGCTATTTCTGGAAGATTCCAGTGGTCTTATTTATTCAAAGTGTCCAACAATAAACCATTAGGGACAGTGCCTGGGGTCCTATCATGAAGTTTCTGTCTCTCAAACCCCATGCTTGAAATCTAAGAAGCTACAGAAATTATTTTCCTGTGTCCTTATTAGTCCTTCAAGTCAACAGAGAAAAAAATATATATTTAGTTCCTTCCAGCAGTCTAAGTGTGGCTCCATAGCTTATTTATCCATTCCAGCTTTACTGCCTCTTTATCTAGAATGAGACTATATTCAACTTAGATAGAAAAATAAGCATAAAGTATCACAAATACTTAAGACATTCAAAACCATAGAAGAAGAACACTATAAGTTATTTCACAATCAATGTATTGCATAAATGCATTTCTGCCCAATTTGCATGTACCTAACTTTATAATGTATATCTATGTGTGACATGTAAAATAAGTAATGAATGCATAATTACATTCCCTTGAAACCCATGTTTCACCCTTGCAGGTACATCTTCCAAAATGTCTACTACTGATTCTTTTTTGAAGGGTCTCAAAAAGTAATAATACTGGGGCTATTGGACAGTCTTTAAAAATATAACATGACTGGCAAAACAAAAGCCTAAAATAAAGAGATTCTCAAGAGTGCAAAGAAAGCAAGTGTTTTGATGCCTGCACTCAATTACTGTATTATAAAGTGTTCATTCCTTTGGAAGGAACTGTTATTTTTCAAAATAATGCTAAGTCCCAGCAGGTGCCATCACCGTGCACCGCACAGACTGTATATCCGCCAAACTCCAGTAATTATTCAGACCAGTCAGATGCTGTGTGTACTCTACACAAAGTCAGCATTCAGATTGTTTGTTGGATCTTATTGTTAGGATCATGACATTCATTACTAGGGACTAAACCCTTCATTACACAGTTTGTCAAAGTCTTCAAGCAATAGAGTATTTGAAAATGAACAAGTGGAATTAGTTTCCTATTGGGAACTCTCAGAAGAAAAAAAAAGAAAAGAAAGAGAAAAGATTTCCAAAATACATGTTACTTTGTCACCAATTAGTGACAATTTTTTCACTGGAATGTCAGTCAGATCTGCAAAAGTACCAAGTATTTAAAAGAAAACAAGGAACACTGGCAACAATAGCATAGTTCTGAAAGATTACTTTTCCAAAATATTATCTTTCCAAATATCATATAATACCTTTGACATTCAGTGGAATTTAGTTTGCTTGCAACAGATATATGATTTGAGAAAATAAAAGTGCTATTAGAATGAAACATTAATTATCATATAAGATTCTTGTAATCACTATTTTATTTCAGTTGTGTTGTTCGACATAAATGGCCCTATTGATGTTTCATGAAGGCAAAACATCTATTACAAACATTAGATCAATTATTGACTATTGGAAATTCCCAAAGATCACCTTTTATTTTTAGTCATGCTCACTATTGCCTCTAACTTTAATATAATACACTTTATAGAATTCTGTTCATTTTTTAAAAAATAATAAATTCAAGTTTCTCTTCAATGGAGCATAAATCCAAAGAAACTTGGCAGTCTCTGAGAGACAGAACATTTAATGTATTCCAAATGTATTCAGAGCCAAGAAAACTGTGTGCATATTTCAGACAATTGTTTGGGACTGTAGATTCCTCAGATGACCATTTCTATTCAGATTACCCAGGCCTATCTAAAGACCCTGTAGCCTGGCCATTACATTTTCTCTTTCTCTCTGAATGGGTTTGTTGACTTTTCTGTTTCTTTTCCTTTAATTAATATATATCTTACTTTAAATCATAGGCTAGACCCAGTGAGGCTAAGTGCCTTCTGCAGTTCATTGTTTTAGGTCCCAATTCTGGGGACTATCTTTTCTTTACTTAGATATTTTTCAACACACTCCTTCATTTCTGACTGTTACTCTTTCTGGTGTGACTATTTTGCTAAAGGCCATTTCTGTAAGAATATAATCATCCATTAACCTTGTTTTTTTCCCCACCTATCCTCCTAGAAGTGTTTATGAAAAAAATGTTTATATATTATATAATATTAATTATTATCATAAGGAAAAGGAATGACTTCATGGAAGTCAAGTGGCCTATAAAGGTAACAAATCCAAAAAAACAAAACTATAATTTGAATCTCTAAAGTCACCCAAATATGTTATAGTTCATATGTGAGACAGAGAAAGAGATTGATCTATCAACAGAGGCCTATAATATCTTTTTTCTCTCCCATCTATTTTCCTAGTTATTTAGAGATTTGGCTTTCTCTATAACAGATATGTATTTTCTAACTTGGAGTTATTGATATCTGAGATTTCTTTTAAAACAATCTAAATGAGACTGTCCTTGTTTAGGACTTGACTTTCATAATTCAACCATTTCTGATTCACAGGTATACAAATTTAACAAATTGTCTTGGCCCCCTGCAGTTTCCAATTATTACAGTTTACATGATTTAAATTAAACTGTGGGCCTAAGCCTGCCCTAGGGAGGGAGTCAGTATAGGATTCCTTACTTAGCATTCTGAGACCAAGCAAAGGTGGGTCCCAAGCCCCCAGTGCAGCTTCAGAGAAGAAATAAATCATTGGAACTGAAAGAAGTTGTTTTAGCCCCAGGAGAAAAGCTCCCTTGTCATTGAGCCAAAGTTACAGCAGTTAGAATAAGTTTGAGGAAGAACAACTGTCTTACATCCTGAGTAGACTGTGAACTAAGGTATCAGCAGCCATGCTGCAAGTAAGAATGATTGAGTTAAAGTGAAAATGAAGCCACCTATAATAAGATGTAAATGCACCTGAATATTTCACTGTACTATTCCTTATTATAACAAAGAAATATTTATTAAATAATTTACAGTTCATTATTCATTAAATAATTTAATATGTACCCATATTTCATTTTTTACAATCTTGTGGCAACACACTTGTGGCCATCAGTGAACAAATGAAATATTCAAAACTTACTACTTCAAATCTGGAGTGATATAGAAGACATTATACTTCACTCTCTTCCTCTGCCTCTCTTATAATTCTTGGAATACCATAGCTTTTCTAGCATGGAGGATAGCTGGGTCATGCAACATGAACACTTCCAAAGATTCACATTGTCTTTTACCCAGTGCCACATAAGAACACAAAGTAGTTGATTATTTCAAGAGTAATGAGGAGAAGATGTGATTGGAAAACAATAGTCCATGTGATTCACATTTTGATTGTTTAATAATCATAAAGATGTGGTCATCATTCAATTCAGATGAAGTTCAAATTCTTTGTTCCCTTCTACCTATTCCTTCTCCCTGACCTTACTTCCAGGACTCTATTAGAGGACATTTCTTTACATTCATTATGGATGTTCCTGTATTTACTATGAGGTTATTTATAGATAAACCCATTGCAAGTTGAAAATATACTCCATCCATAATGCATTGAATATATCAGCAATACCATACATTTTAGTGTATTATTTTTTTCCTCCTAAGGACCACATGGCCAACTGGGAATTGTGGCTAGCTCCCCCTTCCCAGAGTCATGAGAGAGACTATTGTACTACATGTGGCCAGTCTTGGAAAAGATCAAAATTCAAAGTTTGAAGTAAAGTTTCTAGGGAAATGTACCACTTTTGTACTATCATAAAGTTTAAAAGTTAAGTCACACCATCTTAAGTTGAAGAACATTCTGAATACATATATTGTTATAGGAGGAAATTTTGGGTAATGTTAGGGTAGGGTTGTATTTTGTAGTAGGGACAAAATTGTTTTCTCTTATTCAACATAACATCTCAGGTTTTGCCAACTCACTTTGCCTTTAAAGTAACTCTTTTGCAGACCAATATGCAGGAATTTCTTCATTGTTTTTCTCATGATTTATCATTTCCAAGATTGAAAAGATAAATTCTTATTTGTGGGATTGTGTATATTTATATTTTTTCTATAATGTTATTAGGAACCAATATAATTAGATATAAGTTTGTCCAAGGGAAATGACTCAACATGGTGAGTTTGAAAATAAAATTGTTTCTGTGTAGTAAAGGATTCATAGGAATGGTACCACATTAGGCAGATAAAATTCTGATAGAGATCTTTCTGGATTGGCAGACTAGAGAAAAGGATGAGGCCAACAACAAAATGCAAACGAAAAGAAAAATTCTGACAGGGAAAATGCCAGAAACCAGGAGCCTAGAAATCTCTGAACAAGTACAACCTCCATCTCTAGAAGATGGCCACCAGGGAGAACTACACTCATCCTGGTTCAGAATAAAAAACAGGGCTACGATTTGAGCTGCCTCCTGATGGTGAATTTAAGTCATTTGCCTGTTAAAACCAATGCACAAAATAGGATGTAGCACTCTTCTACTTTTCTTAAAAATATAGTCTCTACAACATAGCAATCACAATACCTAATATATGGTAAATATTTCAAATAGTGAACATAAAAAAGTTACGCTTGGGATGACTCAGATAAGAAAACTAACAGATAAAGATTTTAGCTCAACTATTATAGCTCTGCTTAGTGACATAAAAGGGAATGCACACATAGTGAACAAAATGTATATGTGAGTTTTACAGCAGAGAGTAAAAACCAAGGAAACAATTTCAACAGACCATCAATGCAAAGAAAGTGTGAGACAAAGGTGGGATCTTTAGAGAATGGATAATGTGGAAGGTTAAACATATGCGAATATTCTGATTGTATAAAATTGAAATATGCTTTTGAGAAAATGGAATACATATTTCCTGGAAGAACACCTTAAAATTGAACATCAAATCGGCTTCTGTTAAAATCTGGGTATTTGAGATACCTATGTAACAACCAAACCACAGCCAAGTGCCTAGGAAAGTGTGTTGTAGTGAATTAACCTAAAAAAAGATGGGATTTTTTTTCTATAATTTTATCTTATCATTTGTATCATGCATCCAGCTAACTGGTAGAGTGAGGAGGGTTGAGGGTTGTTTTATTATTAGTGGATTGAGCTAAAATATCAGAAAAATAGAATAGATTAATAGCTAGGTATCATTAGGGCTTCTACCTATTTCTGCATGTGATATTCATTTCTTCCTGGAACCACTCCCTACCTGAACAGAGAAAAATGAGTCATCATTATTGGCTCTCCACAAATATAATGATGATGTTAATAGCAAATTGATTAATAAATAATCCTTCAACATTTGTAAGTGTGAAATTACAAAGTAAAACTGCAAATAGAAATCCCTGTACTCATTTTTTTTTCAGTGCATATCTCAGTCTCAGACTGTGACTCCTCAAAGCAAAGCATAAGCCAATTTGGAAAGCAGTATGGAGATTTCTTGGAAAGCTGGGAATGGAGCCACCATTTGACCCAGCTATTCCCCTTCTTGGTCTATTCCCTAAAGACCTAAAAAGAGCATGCTACAGGGACACTGCTACATCGATGTTCATAGCAGCACAGTTCACAATAGCAAGACTGTGGAACCAACCTAGATGCCCTTCAATAGACGAATGGATAAAAAAAATGTGGCATTTATACACAATGGAGTATTACTCTGCATTAAAAAATGACAAAATCATAGAATTTACAGGGAAATGGATGGCATTAGAGCAGATTATGCTAAGTGAAGCTAGCCAATCCCTAAAAAACAAATGCCAAATGTCTTCTTTGATATAAGGAGAGTAACTAAGAACAGAGTAGGGACGAAGAGCAGGAGAAGAAGATTAACATTTAACAGGGATGAGAGGTGGGAGGGAAAGGGAGAGAGAAGGGAAATTGCATGGTAATGGAAGGAGACCCTCAGGGTTATACAGTGGAGGAGGTAGAGAGAGAGGAGGGGAGGGGAGGGGAGAGGGTGGAGGATGGGAAAGGCAGCGGAGCACAACAGACACTAGTATGGCAATATGTAAATCAATGGATGTGTAACTGATGTGATTCTGCAATCTGTGTATGGGGTGAAGGTGGGAGTTCATAACCCACTTGAATCAAAGTGTGGAATATGATATGTCAAGAAATTTGTAATGTTTTGAACAACCCACAATAAAAAATTAAAAAAAAAACAAAATTTGAGAAACAAACAAACAAACAAAAAAGAACAAACAAACAAACAAACAAAAAAAAAACGGACATGATGTTTTAGAGGATGCAATTCCAGAAACAGAAATAAGACTAAAGTGCAAAGAAATGAGTCTGGCAGCAAGCAAACACAAATGAATATTTCTGAGCTAGCCACCCTAAGCAAAGCAAACAAACAAAATAAAAACACATGCACAAATTGCTCAATCTCTAAGTTTGATCTTTTAAATGAACTCCACTAATTTCTTTTTACACAAGGGTATCAAAATATCTGGGCATAAGTATTTCTCCAATACTTAACTTCCTAGAAAACATCCACAGGTTCTTAAAGAGGTGAAGTAATGATTGTGACTCCACACAGGTAGTATTTGAAGCATATTCACAGAACCATTGGAGATGATATCATCCCAACATCACCCACACAAGACAGGTACCACTCTCCTCGTCACTGCTGCCAGTGTTATTGTCACATCACTATTGATGGCTTTAGTGAAGTGGTGGCCACTAGACCCTACAGGCTGGGGAAATATATTGGGGGCTAAGTTCTCATATGTTACATAAGAAAATCATCAATATTCCCACTTCCCTGAGCTTTTTACTCAGTTTCACAATCCTGTGCCAATAAAACTCTGGCATCTCAAGTTCTCTTTCTAAGCCTACTTCAAATCTAAGTTTCAAGGAGGCACTCCAGAAATTTATTAGAAATTTCCATCACTCCCTGTCATCTCTAAGCCTCCTTCAGAGAAGGAACCTGAGGCAAAAGCTTGGTGAATGTTCTTTGAGACGGAATCTTATTGTAGCATGAAGGGAGAGAGCCCTGAGACAGCAGAAGAGAGAGTAAACACAAGAGAATGTGTAGAGCTGGCGACCACTTGATAACCAGCCACAGTGAACACAGTCTTGAGGGCTTCGCCTCCAGGAGGCTGTATTGTATGATAGACCATATCCTGGGAAGTTCATTAGGAAAAAGAAGAATTTATGCCCTATTTTTCATCAACTTTAGCTAAAGGAATTTTCCATTAACTAAAGTTGCCTTTGGCAAAATTCCCTTCCTGTTCAGTTTTAATTTCCTACATTTCCGTGTTGCTCACATATTGATCCTAAGGAAATTCCCATGGCAAATTATGGCTTAGCAGCAACAGGGGTTACTGATAATTAATGCCACTGCCCATACTAATTCAGTCATAAAAGTGCAAGCTGTGGTGACTATGAGCACCAAGTGACAAAGATAGGACAAATGGTAGCACATCAGCAAGGTCTTGACCAACAGTACCCAAACTGAGATCAAAATGCACATGAAAACTGAGAAAAAGATGCAAAGTTTTTAAAGCGTGGGCACGATCAATTCTGAGCCTCCCAGTGATGTGACATATCTAAGTTGACAACTGTCCTGATAAGCCAGACTCCCTCCAAGATTGTATAGAGAAGTATAAGCTCTTCTGTGAGAGGGCTATTTTCTACCTGCTCACAGTAACCCCCATTGTCATTAGTGACATGAAAATAAAACTGGAAATATACTCAACCTGAATAAAACAAAAAATGGAAGAAAGGGAGAGAGAGTAGGATAGTGTGAGTACAGCCGTCAAAGATAAATTTTACTATGCTAAATTTCAAAATTGAAAATGCTGTCTATATTGTAAACTCATTGGATAAAAAATGTTTTCATTTTACCATTTAAAAGTTGGTCTACTTTAAAAATTCTAATAGTACTCACACAAAGGGACAACATTTTATCTAGTGATAAAAGTCTGTTTGTCTGGGTCTTTTAAATACAACATCCCAAAGATAATAAGTTAAAATGTGTAGAAATTGGAGCATGAAGGCAGGAATCTGTCACATTTGACCAATGGTATATGTCAAGTTCCTATAATAATTACTGTCACATATCAGATGGCCTGAATACTTCTTTCAAGGAATAAATGAACTTATGTTAAAGGAAAATAATGACAAGAATTACAGATTAAATATATGATTATATTTTAAAAATTAGTCTGATACTATTTTCTATTGACATTTATTTTAAAATCAATGCATTGATTTTAAAATATGACTTTTTTAAAATATCTTTTTAGTTGTTGATAGACCCTTTATTTTTGATTTATTTATATGCAGTGATGATAAATGAACCCAGTGCTAGGCATTAACTCAGTGTTAGTGTTAACACTGAGCCACAGATTCAGCCTAAATACAGAAGTTATATCCTACACTATCATTTAAGTATATCATAAAATACATACTATTAATATTTCACATTTCTTGAAATATTCATATTATATGTTACATATAATATTTCATAATGTTACACAGTTTGGGAATTATTTAATTTAATTTAATTAATTATTTTTTTAAATACATGAAAGAAGAATGCATTGTAATTTATGTTACACTTATAGAGTACATTTTTTTCATATCTCTGGTGGTATTTAAAGTATGTTTACACCAATTCGTGTCTTCATACATGTACTTTGGATAATGATGTTCATCACATTCTACCATCTGATGGGAATTATTTAAAAGAGTTCAATGTCAATAACATTTAGTGACTACCCATTTGGAAAGTATTCATGTACAAAATGCATATGAGAGGATTCTAATTTCTCAGGTGATCCTTTTTCATTTAGCACTCACCTTGAATTTGTAGCAGGCAACTTGAAAGGCAGCAGCTTTTTGACGATGAACAACTTAGACTTGGTCTCTGACAGTGCTTCTGGTTAATTACACGCTGCTAATGAAACTAAATAAATAGTGCAATTGTGAAATAATAAAAGTTATTGTAACAGTTAATTGTTCTGTTAACATATAGTGAATAATTATGTTGAATGGAAGAATATGTGAATCCATATGTGTCCTTATGTAGGACTCCCAATTTCTTTCCTTTCTCTCTCTTTCTCTTTCTCTGTCTCCCTCTCTCGTAAAACATCAGTTTCTGAAAGAATTTTATATAAAATTTCTTTACTTATTTCATATAAATTCCAACCAAATTTTCCTAGACTCAATCACATACAAGTTCAGAGGAAATGATAAAGAAAACAGAGCCAGCCATGGTAGTGTATGACTGTAATCCCAGCTGCTCAAGACGATCATGAGTTCAAAGCCAGACTCAGAAACTTAGGAGACCCTGTCTCTAAGCTAAAAAAAAAAAAGTGGGGTCTGGAAATGTTGATCAGTGTTTAAGTACTCCTGGGTTCAATTCCAGGCACCAAAAACAAAACAAAACAAAACACAGAGGTGCCTTATTTGAAATGTAAAAAAAAATTAAAGAGAAAGAAAAAGCTTAAGACCAAAGAAAACTGTATACATTATATTAGGCTTCCATCAAATCTATCAAAACTTTCTTCAATCAATCACAAGTAATATGACTTGTCCATGAATAAACATATTGATTGAAAGGAATGACTCAGTCAAAATACATTATCTTTTTCTTCATGCTTCTCCTTTTCATTTTTATGTACAGGTAACACAGTTAGAACATTTGAACTTTCTTTTTGTTACAATGTAACCCTGTATTTAAGAACCTGTTAAAATTCAGCATTCCTTTGTTTTTATGTTCTATCAGAAAAAAGGAATCTATGTATGTCTTTGTAGTTCCAATGCATTCAGTGCACTGATTTTAAAAACTATCATTAATAGCACAACAACATCATCTTCATCTTTCATAATTTTACATTACATGCAGTTCATTGTGAGTTTCTCACCTCTATTAATATAGTTTTTCAGGCAATTGATAAGGCACTTGCATATCTAGTAGTTTATGTTATAAACTTTTAGCCTTTGTGATAAAAATATGGCAGGTATAATTGACTCTCAAAGATGTGCAGATTTTCAATCACAGTAATATCCTCAAATTTAATTTGAACCATACTAGCTTGATCATGGTTTGTGCACTTTATTCTCAGTATCACTGTTATGTTTGCATGTCTTTGTTCCAAAGGCTAAAAAGATCTTTAAAGAAAATAAACAACAAAAAAGTTTCCCGACCTATAATAGACTTACAACCATCATCCAATATTACATACATAGATCTAACAACTCTTCTTTTTAATTCATTTATGTTTTTTCATCAAATAAGCATGGCTTTTGAACTCAAATATAGACAGTTGTGTTTTCAGTTTTTAAAAGATGTAAGAGAAATATTAGGAACAAAGAACAAAGGAACATGCTAATTCTACTGGAAAAATGTATTATAATATAAATGAATTTGTTGATGTACATAATTTTCTAATAAAACTATTTGTTTTTGAAAGTTCTGGATTTCAAACTAAAGTGAGATTCTGTTTCTTCTTATTGTTATTTTGTATTTATTTATGTTCATAACGTTCTTGGAAAGATAAACTAGACACTTTGTACTTAAAGCATTTAGAAAATAAGGAGAAAAATGCCATAGAGTAACACCAAGCACAAGTTCTATACTTTCTCCAGAGATTCCTAAGCCTCATATTCAATGGCAAGTAATGAGTTCTGCTGATTTTGTACAATGTAGATTTATAGTTGTGCTGATGTTGACGGAATGATAATCTATTACCCAAAAACATTTTTGACTCCAGGGGGAATAAAAACCACTTCACAAGAATCCCCTCCTTAATTCACACACAAACAAGGGGTTAAGTTCCGAGACTATAAGCCTACTTTGTGTATGTGTGCATGTGTTTTATAACACTTTTTTGAGACTTAGCACTTGCATTTCACCTGCTCTCAATCACTCAGCCTTTTCATTGCCCATGTGTTGATGTATGAAGCAGGGGATAATATAGTACTACATTCTAAAGTGTCTCAGTGGGAGGGATAAAAAAAGGAGGGAAAATTCTTGCCTTTTATAAGATTTCAGTATTTCCATGTATTGTGCTTTTTCTCTCAAAAGATAATTGAGTTTCATAAGGGACTTGGCACATTTTCAGAATGCAATAAAAATCATTAATGAGCTAGACTATTCTGAAATGGTATTTATTGAAAAAACAGTTTCTTGCTGAGCTGCTGAAGTGCACAAACCCTTGTTTGCAAGATGTGTCTGCCGTGCAGTCCTTCAGTATAAAAAGGGGTGCCCCATATTGCAGATTTAAAGTATATATGTGATAGGCAACACTCACAAGAACAATATGGAACAAAATTCTAGCCAGTGACAGCCCTGGCTTCATGAAAGAAGGTTTGAACCTGTGAGAAAATGCTAGGGAGTTTTAAATTAAAGAGACAAGACTCTAATTACCTTTAAAACCAGCTCCAGCCTCCAGCCACCTAATGCAGTAGGTTTACTGAAGAGGGGAGGGGGGGGGTAGAGGACGGGGGGGGGCAGGGGGGGCAGGGGAGGAGACGGGAGGGGGGAAGGAGAGAGAGAGGAGAGAGAGAGAGGAGAGAGAGAGGGAGAGAGAGAGAGAGAGAGAGAGAGAGAGAGAGAGAGAACACCAGGGAGTGGACTTTTATTGGGGAACAAAAAATTCCAGGGAAAATACCATCCAATGAAGATTAAAGGGGGCAGCATCCCAAGGTTAGGGGCAATGATTGGGTCTTTGGGGAAGTAGCCAGACATGCCTCTGCACGGACAAGCCCTCGGACCTGGACAAGGTGGGGAAAGCTCTGACACAGCTATATCTAAGCGCCTCTCACCCAGCCAGGGAGGTAACTCAAATCACCACATGTGAGGATGGCCTCCCACACAAAATGAGAACACATAGTTTCTAGTGAGGGTCAATATTTCACATATTGTTAATCTATAATCTTTAGAATTAGGGGATTATTTTAAATATTTAAACTACACAATTAAATAAATCATCCATTAGCCTTACATTTGTGGGGGATATTATCAACTTAATATTGTTCTCATGTTTTTGAGACAGAATTGGGAAGAGCAGATCATACACTGAATGTCCTTCATACTCATGTAGGCAGAATCATTCAGTGAATTTCCATTCTGAGAAATAATCCTGTGGTAGTTTAGAAACTCACTTAATTACTTTTGTCTCTCTCTTAGGAAACTAAGTTCAGCAGGCAGAAAAAGTCAGTAAACTTGGGGTCAATAACCGCACATGTGTTTGATTTTGAAGGTGTGGTTTGATTTGAAAGGTGTGCTTTCCAGCTGACTTCCAAGCAGTTCTTTGTTTCCTGGCTGGGCTGTTTTAAATTTGCATCTTTCCTCCCTTTCAGTGTTGACTGCTCTCTTATGGTCTTGACTTTACTGGAGGTTTTCACTAGGATCTGTAGGAAACTTCTATTACAGGGTAGAACACTTGATCTTCATTGTCCTGTGTGTTTGTAGTAGTAGGGCTACCTTTCTGTTTGCCATTAGACAAAGGAAGGAAGGAAGGCAGGAAGGAAGGAAGGGAGGGAGGGAAGAAATGTGAGAAAGTATGGGTAGGAAGTGAGAGGAAGGGGACAGAATTTAAGGGGAAAGAAAGGAAGGGAAAAGATACAGAAAAAGTTGCAAAGAAAGAAAAGGTTAAGAAAAGGAAGAGTGGGTTCAGTCTAGAATCTCCCAGCTTTGCACCATTGTGACTTGATAGATTGCTGACCCTGAGTAAAGAGGCACACTGATATGCAGTGGAACATTTCTTCATTGCCCAAAGAGAAATCCCTGATTAGTTGTAGGCTGCATTAAAATACAACCTGTTGCCTCTACTGAAAGCAGAAAGTGTTCTTCTTGCCATGTGTTTAGAAAGCAAGATAAATGTTAGAGTCCTTGCTGAGCTCATGAGAGCTCATACAGGAAAATATTAAAAGCTGTTGGATTGGATACATGCAGTAGATGGTTAAGTTCCATGACGACATTCTTTCAGGCTTCATCGAATTTCCGTTCACTATTTACTCACACACACTGCACATGCTTACATTCTTAAACTCCACGCCTTTCTTTGTAGCTCCTTAAAATCACTGCACCAGAAGGTATGATTTTAGCAGTAGAATTAAAGCAAATGTCTGGTAAAGGAACTGACATGGACCTATTATCCTGGGGAAAATTCAAATGCAACTCCCCAAAGGTGGAGAGAGATATCAAGGCCCCTACTAGCCTTGAGGTACCACCTGCCTGGAGGAGGAAGAATACTGTATAAGTGGTAAGTCATAAGTCCTCATTCAGGCCAGCTTCCCCCACAACCCCTTCTACAAAAATTCCTTTGGTGTTTTTCACTATAAGTAAAGCATTTGTAAGTTTTTTCCTTTGTTAGGTCAAACCCATCAGGTCTTTTCCACCCATGAAGCCTCTGCTTTCAATATAAATATTTTTCCACGTGTTTTGCTTTATTTCTTAACATTACTTTTCAGACTTTTTTTTTCCAGCCAACCCACACTTGCAAGGGTTGCTTATTCCCTCCCCACGTAGGTGGCAGGTGACAGATCAGTAAACCAAGAAACCAAAAGATGTGATGTAGAATCTAACACTAATTTATTGTATGTTCTTAACCGTATCAATTCTAACCATAAAACTCTGTTTTCTTGAAAACAAAAAATTTAGACTATAATTTTTGTTATGTTCTATAATTCAGCCTTCATAGTCTCTATTTTTTCATACACTTATTTAATTTAGAGTATTCCTAAGGCTGCATTGTTCTCATGTTAAAGCATTTGTTCACACAATTTTCCTCTTTGCTTTCTCTCTACGTAGTCTAACCATACTTGAATTTACCAGCAATGTCTTCAAGTCACTGATAGATCTGTGTTTATGCTTCCATTCTTTGTTGTTGTTGTTGCTGTTTGATACTTGAGATTGAACTGCCACCAAGCTGCATCCCCAGATCTTTTTATTTATTTACTTGTTTTATTTTGAGATAGGGTCTCACAGACCTGTCATGTTACCACCACCTGGCACAGCTGTTTTCTTTAAAGTACTGCTGATAGATTCCTACCTTTTCCCTGAGAATTAAAGCTAATTTGAGATATATCAAGCATGGGGTCCTTGAATCCTCACTTGCACCGAACCCATCATATACTTACCCCAGTTTATGCTTTTAAGTGGTTATGTATCCAATGAGTGGCACTAACTGATGATCAAATGTTGAGAGCCACAGACAAGTCAAGATGGCGCCTGGCACTTTGCCAAGAGGAGTGGTTTGAGAAGTAATGCCAGGAGCCATTAAGATGATAGAGATTCCTTAATGACTGACTGCTGTGTCTAGATTATGTCAATTAAGTTAAGCTGTGTGTAATTATTAAGATGATGAGGATTCCTTAATGAACAATTGATGTATTTGGATGTTAATTGAAACAAGCTGTGTATAATCAGTTAAGTGTATATATACCTCTATTGTCCGACAATAAAGTGGCTCCCACTCTTGCTGCATCAACCTTCAGAAGTTGCTCGTCACCCCCCCCCCAATTAGTTTGCCCAGCCAGACTGCAGCAATCAAAAAACTATTTAAAGACCACAAATATACTGGACATAATGGTTTATGCCCGTAATCACAGATACTCCAGTGGCTGAAGCAGGATGATAGCCAGTTTGAGGCCAGCCTGCACAAATTAGCAAGTCACTGTCTATGAATAAATAAATAAATGGCCAGGAATGTAGGTCAGTGGTAGAAAAATCTTGGGTCCTGGGTTCAATCCTCAGTACCGCTGGGAGAAAAATAATAGATACTACCAGAACTTCTCCCTCCAGCAATGATGATGCAACTTAAAGTTTCACACAAAGTGATGGGACTAGTATTTCCCACCATTTCTTTTTGTGTCCTGCCTTCATATTTACCACCTAAAACCCAAGAACCTGTCATTTCATCACTTTATATTTCTGCTTTCCCTTTAATGTGTCATGCCCATCTTCTTTTTCCACTGTGCTTCCAAGACCCGTAGTGCAACTAAAAGCTAAATGCATCCCCCCACTTTTTAGCTTAACTAACTTTAATCTTCAATCTTACAATATGAGAATATTTCCTTGTTCAACATGTTAGCTATGTTAAAGACTAACTTTTGCTATAACAAGGAGAAGTTGACATGCAGTGTCTCCTTAGCATACAGTTTAGATTTCTATGTTCAAATCAGCTGCTTCAGATATCATCCAGTTCCTGCTGTGAGGAGGAGCAATCGGAAAATTGCATGATTCATTTCTGCTTGCATCATCAAAGAGGCATGGCATCTCTGATTTTCTCTTATCCTCTTAGTTCTGGGCTGTTTCTGCTCAGAGAAAGGTACCTCAGTCCTAGTTAAGTCACTGTATGTTACACCTGTGCAATATGTTGCCAAAGAGTATGGTCACTTTTATGTTTTATCCTTCTGAACTTCATAAGTATTTATACTGAGTTATATAATTTTAGTTCTTAAATCTCTTCTATTTTTCTGAATTTAAGTAATAATTTTCTGTCCCTGAATACCCTTAATAAACACGTCTTTTCTCTCATTAGTCTCCAGAAAACAACTTTTCACAATGATATTACCTGATATATAGGCTTATATAAAGAACTTAGAATAAAGAAACTTGTAACATTGATAATCACTTATCCTCTACAGACTTCTTCATTTAAAAGAAGAAAGAATCCAGAAAGCCTATTACTGCACCTGAGCACGAATGCCTAAGTCAGGGGCAACTTGGATGTATCAATTCTAATTCTAAGATCATAAATGGAATGAAGCATAACTTATATGTAGTGGAGATGCTGACTGACTCCAGTGTTCAAAATGACCCCCCTTATGTGTGTGTGTGTGTGTGTGTGTGTGTGGTTTAGTACTAAGGATTGAACCCAGGGGTGAATTACATCCCCAGTCCTTTTTATTTACTTTAAGAAAGAGTTCTCTATGTTGCTGAAGCTGGCCTCAAAATTGCAATCATCCTGACTCAGGCTTGCAGGTTGCTGAGATTACAGATGTGTAACACTGTACCTGGGGGAAGGGGGATAACTCTTCTTTTTTACATGTCTATAGGTGCATCGAAATAGCCCCATAATCTTGCCCAATAATGTAACTATGCCCATTTCCTTTTTCGTTCCTGGATGTGCCAGGGAGAGCAACCAATCTTAAATTAAAACAATCATCATTCAATACCCAGACATTTGGAATGGAAAGTGGAAGAGGTAAAAGTCAAAGAGAGACAAAGAAGACAGAGAAAAAGAACAAATGAGCCAGTTTCTCTATGCAACAGGCACACAAAGAAAGATTTCAAAATAAACAAATAAATAAATAAAGATATGACAAGGGAAGCAGAGATTATTGTACAATCCTAACTTTATGGCAATGCAGAACTTGACTTATAACACTGATTAGAACATTGATAGCATAAGCTATAAACTTATTGTGACTTTGTAATGATGTTATGCTAATGGGCATAATAATGTTATTAAACCATAGGTCTAGAAAAATGTCCTTCATTAAATCTAAACTTAGTCAAATTTTCATAGTGTTCAAATGCACAGGATCCAAGATTTAAATGCAATAGTGACTTCCAAGTGAAGGCGAATAGTAGAAGCCTATTACCTAAGAATACCAAATGACATAAAATAAATTACTCTCTTCTTCTCAGCATGTTAAGCAAATGGCACAATGCCAACTGCCTAACCTCTGATATAGCAGAATATGGTATGCTTTCTATTGGGTGTGCTGAGTGCACTTGCCAGAAAATTTAAAGGCACTCTGGAGCCCATATTCCCACAAATTACTCCCTGAGGACACTGTGGTAGGGTAAAAGCATGGAAAATGAGAATCCTCCCTCATTCTTAGATAAGAATGATGAATCTAGTGGGAAAATGTAGGGAAGTTAAAAAGATGTGGGAAGTGATCTCACACTCTCAAAGCTCTTTACTGTTCCTACAAAGAGCTCTAGGGAATATACTGGTGGAAACTCCTAGTCATTTTCCTGTTGTAAATCTATGGGGAAATGTCAGATGATTTTGAAGCCTACAAATGAAAGGAAACTTTTTTCTCTTTGTCACATTTATGAAAAAGTTTGGAATCTCATTTTCTTTCTTTTTGAAGAGACCATTGCCCTGGTTACTACCTGAGGCTTCAGGAACATGGGCAGTTTAATAAGAGTGAGAATTTATCAACAGTATCTCAGACAGGTAGGCAATAAAGAGGATCTATTAGAAGAGAGAAATTGAAACATGTTCAGAGAAGAAAATATATAAACTTGATCTTTAGAAAAAAACAGCTGCTGAAAAAATGTAGAACAAATAAATCAAGATATCAGTTAGATAATTGGAAAATAGAAATAGGTAGGAAAGGAAGAAGAAAGCTTTTTAAAATGGTAGAATACAGCCTATTAATTTTCTTCCTGAAATATCTGCCCTAAACTATACATTGCTTTTGAATCTGCTTAATTTATAACCTGTCAGATTTCACAGATGTATTCATTTTCATTTTTAAAAATAGAGTTTAAAAAGTCAGCATGTAAGAGTTTTTGCTAGCATTCAACAATAAGCTAGATCAAAATTTTTAAAATCATAGTAATTAGAAGCATCAGAGAATGGAAAGTGGGAAGGTGAAGAAGCTGATTCATGGGTTTTCAGGGAAATTGTAAGAGAATCACATACCCAAGGTCATGGTCAATAGACACATCAAAACAATCTAGGAGAGAATAATAGTTATAATTTCAACAATTATCCACTGGCTTGTGACCCAATTTGTGTCAATTTATTTCACTCCCATTAAGTTTAAACCCTTGTTGCCGCAGTCTGCCTGGGCACAAAATCACGAGCCACTCAAGCAGGAACAAAGTTTATTTTTTGAAACTGCTGCCAATGTCCGGTACCGCCCGGGAAGATTTTTTCCACCCACGCGGCCTCCTCCCGGACCGCAGAGCGAGCTCCTCCCCCGGAACTCCCTCCTACTGTACTTCCCCAACCAATGGGAACTCTCCAGGAGTCCCGTAGCCGGCCTAGGTGAACAGCAGGAGTCCAATATCCATATGAATGCAAATCTTAACATAATCATATCATCTCAATGGCTAGCTGGCGTCACCTTTCGACCAAAAATGGTCACCTTTCGACCAAAAATGCCATGCATCATATACTTGGCTCTTAGCACCTTAGAAAATGTAAGGGACAGGATTAAATAATTCAATGCTCATTCTTTCATTTATATCTATTCATTAATACATTTATTCAGCTTTTATCATTGACAAGTTATTATGTCCCAGACATTCTGATAGATGCCAGAAATCAGGGGAAAGAGAATAGAAGAATATGAGCCTTTGTGGAGTTTAGAGTATATCAATAAAAGCACAGATTCTCCACTATTATTGACAAGTATTTTGATTGATAAGATGGAAAAAAATAAGGACATACTTTACTGTAGGACTTTGAGGATCAATTTTACATAGGTAAAACATATCTGCATGTGTTCACAGTTCACCAATATTTATCACTTTCCACATATCTTTCCTGTTATCCCAAGATACTTCCTCTATTTTATGAATATTACACAAGGAAAAATAGTTAAATCAGAAATTTTCACCTGGACAGGTTGACTTCAAAGCCCATATTCTTCTCTAATACTTGCATTTTATGCTAGGAATGGGCTGGGCCCTCATTCATTTTCAAGATTTCGTCAATAATTTGGACCCTATGTAATTTTATATAAATGAGTCAAACATATTTTTTTTAAAGAGAGAGAGAGAGAGAATTTTAATATTTATTTATTTTTTAGTTTTCGGCGCACACAACATCTTTGTTTGTATGTGGTGCTGAGGATCGAACCCGGGCTGCACGCATGCCAGGCCAGCGCCCTACCGCTTGAGTCACATCCCCAGCCCCAGTCAAACATTTTTGATACCTGCTTTTTTTTTTTTTTTTTTGGTATTTCAGATACTAAGGGGAAGCTTTGCTAGTTATAATTGCTATTTAAGCTGGAAATTAATACAACATCATGGAAGTCTGATTTCTCTGTCATTTATTCTTACATCATGACATTTGTCTACCTGAAAATAGAATGAATTTAAGGATGTGTAGCAAACTTTTAACTTCTTTTAAGAGCAGAAGTCCTGTTCATCTTTTACTCTTGGTAATCTATGAGAATGTTTGGACAAAAGTCTTAACTTAATACACTTTTTATGGTGACCTCAATAGTGGTATACAAGAAATTTTTCCTCAGTCTTAAGAAAACATTCAAATACACAGAAAATGAACACTTTTTTATTTAGATTAATTTTGATGCATGATACTTACTCCACGTGAGAATATTTGGCAGGATAATGAACTTCAAATATTCTTTCTGAATTTTAACCCCGAATGGGTCTAAGAAAAAGGAACAGGACAGATGATTCAGGTAGCTTCCCTTCAAGTTTCATTAACTGCTCAATATTGCCCCCTGTGACCCTTCTGTAAGATGGAGAAAAACTAATAAAATATCATTTCATCTAATCCCTATCAAACTAATATAGATATCACAAAGTCTTTAATCCTGTGTCCAATAATAAGGGACATTAAACCAACAAAGTTTACCAGCTATTTTTTAAAAATGTGCTTTATATTATTTCTCTAAGTGATTGCTTTTATAGAAATAGAACCCTGAAGTGAGCACACAATTGGGAAAAGCTTTGAGATTCACTTCTTCATGAGGACTACTTTTCCAACTAACTCATTATGATACAATGGCTTTTAAGGTTTTTTAAGAAATTATTATTGAACAATTAATTATAATATGATTTTGTATATATTAGTAAAATATATTAATCATTGAATTATAAATATTTAAAGGAAAGGAAAATATTTCTTATTTAACTCTTATACTTATTTTAATACTGTAGATTTTGTAATTTTTAAATAACAACTTTGAAATGAATGTCATAAATAAAAAATATTTTCATTCTATTAAGTTCATTTGGAAATTTAGGTAAAAAATTACAATCATTGGTATATTTATAATGATTATGAAAAAAATCAATATCAACATCAAATCACTGTCAATCATAACTATAAATGATGCATATTTGTCATTGAAAGCTTGAACTAGGAAGAGGTGGTGTGAAACATAGGCTATTTTTATATAAATTTAATTATTACAGCTTCCTAGCAAAGTAGGCACTATAGTAATTAATGTTTTAAGGAAAATTGAAGCTTTCAAAGAATTCAGAGGTAGGAAACTAGGATTATACTAAGATGGTTTAAATAAAGAAGCTATGTTCTTTTCTTGGTTGATACAAATAAATTCATACAAGCACAAACAGGGAAGATGCAGAGAGATTGCACAAACACTAAAGCTTTTATAAGTATTAAAACTGAAATGATAATGTAATGAAAATTGCATCATCTTATTATTTTCTTACTTTCAATATAGGTGAATAAAAAAGAGAGTACTTCAGGTATGTTTTTAACTTATATGAAAGTAAGAACATAGGAAGTGAGGAATAAAGATAAGTAAGAGCAGAGATTTGGGGCAATCATCATATTTCATTTAGGTTCCTGTGTTCTCCAATAGCTCAAATATTCCACAGAAGAATTGGAGAAATGTTGTAGAAACATAGAAGTTATATGTTAGGTTGTAATGTGTGCTAATAAATATTGTAACCTTATTCTAAGGTTGTTTCTTTTGCCTAGGAGGTTATTTCCACAGCCCACAATGCCAATCATACCCAGTAGAGAAAGATATTCAAAAGAAGCTACTATGACACATAAGAACTGGAAAATGACTCATCTCTATCTTTCATTAACCTCTGGTGCTATCCCTGTACACATTTAGTGTATCAGAATTTAGTCCTTATGATGACAATTTTACCTGTGTTAGTGATAACAGAAAAGTTATTTGCATTTAAAAAAGCCATGTTACAGACTCTAAATGAATGGGTAGTAAAATCAAAGTGCTAAACATTTTCCAGCTGCTGACAGTTCTCTTAACAAATAATATTTACCACACTATACATATTTTAGCAAAACAGGGAACTCTGTCAATGTATACTGGACTTATTTTTCTATTTTATTTGCAGTTTTACAAGCATTTTGATGTAAAACAAAACAATTTTTAAATAATGCAGAACAAGTTAAGCTCTTTTACAGACAGCAAACATAATATTGAATCCACACAAGGTTGTAAGATGTGACTCTTCAACCTTTGGGCCCTGAGGCAAGTGTGATTCCAGTGACAAAGAGGATTATAAGCATTAGCTGAGCTTCTCAGAACTCTAATTAGCTCATCAGATTGCTCGATTGTTCCTTCCTATTGTATTATGCAGCAATGAGATACAATAGGTGATGCATGTCAAGGTGATTACAGTGTGCTGTGGGGAAGTCAGAAGAGAAGGTGACTGTTTCTCACAAGAATTGCAATAATGGCTGCAGAGCTCACAACTTTGAAAGCTTCCTTGCTATCATTATACAAACAACCAAAACAAGTCAATGGAATTATTTGCAGTTCTAGCATGATGCCTGAGATGACTGACAACCAATTATAAAGTTGAATTGTTTATTGTGAATCATTAAATATCAGTTCTTATTTAATAAAATCTCTTTCTGTGTCGACTATAGTTAAAAAAAAATAACATGCCAAAACTTTTCTCAGGAGCAAGTTTTGTTATAGACTTCATCATCAAAATTCTTCTTTGCCCATTTGCTCACATTTTCATATCATACCTGAGGCTAAGGAGAATAAAAGAATGCAGAATGCTATTAATGACTAGAACTCCCATTTGACCTGATAAATCCCTGGCTACACAGAAGGAAACTAGATGAAGTAAAGGTTAACAGAGTCTTTTTATATTTGATCACCAGATGATAAAAAAATAAAAAAAAAACTGGAAAGAAGATAAGATATAATACTATTCAAATACAATTACAATGGGGACCTAAGGAGAAAGAATATAATTATCTAGTCTGGATCCTATCCAGGAAACTGGGTTTAGCCTCACTAATCCCAATACAAATTGTCACTATATTTTCAGAATCATGCAATTTGCCTCTGGTGATGGACAGATATCAACATTAGCACATTTCCTTTATAGCCTTAATTGTACTTTCAATCTGCCTTGCTGACTTCACTTAATGGAGCTGAATAACACTTAAGAAAATGCAAAGTCTAGTAATTCTGTCATATATAGTAGAGTAACTCTGCTTTAAAACATTTAGAGAATTTGTGGAATGTATTTACAAATGTACAGTAAAGAAATAACAGTGACTTTAATAGCATCTTCATAAGAATTGTTATTTCTCTATGGAGGAAAACCAGAAAGTAGAGCAACTCAGCAACTGTGCATTATAATCACATATTGAAGGTAAAAGACATACTTTTGCTATGTAGTTTTTATAATAAAGTTATATATTATCTTAAATATCATCATTTTAGCTCATTATTAATTTCTATAATATAAATAGCTATGGCTAATATGATATTATTTTAGATAATTTCATACAGTTTTGTTGGAAAATTCATTTAAAATATTATAATGATCTGGAAGCTCTCCTAAAATCATAATGAGTGATGTTCATGGATTCAAGTAAAATTATCTAAATCCATGATCGTATTGCTTATGTTTTCAAAACTCTGATTCTTGTTCCATATATTTTCATTTTCTTTTTTTAAAAATATCTTTTTAGTTGCCAATGGATCTTTTATTTTATTTATTTATATATGGTGCTTAGGTTCAAACCCAGGGCCTCAGACATGCCAATCAAGGGCTCTACCACTGAGCCACAACTCCAGCCCCTTTCTTTTCCTGTAAAGAACTGTTTGCAAAGTACTTCTTTCCTTATTCCAAGTCTATTCTGACTCTTCAAATTTGAGATGAATTATTAACATGAGTCCTACTTTAAAAAGCAGAACCAATACTTTTAAGATCTTGGAGATGGAGATGAGATTTGGACAAAATTATAGTGATGCTTTTTAAATAGGCTTCTGAGATTCCCAGTCTTTTTTTTAAAGAAAATGAAAACACAGGTGAAGATCGTAATGACACTGTGCAAAGAAGTATCCCCAAATGACAGAAACAAATTACCTAAGAAACCCAATGGATTGCAAATTCAGTGGGAAGAGATTGTGAACATCCTGGGAGGAGACAATGTTATGGAGCACCCAGATCTCAGGGAAATTTGTAAACCTAAATCTTGCCAAGGATGGCTTCAGAAAGAGGTCTGCTCCTGCACTGGGTTCATGCAAGTCTAACATGGTTCTTCTACTATTTCAGAGCCACATCTCGGAGACTTGGATAAATGAGTTCTCTGTAGTTTCAGGTGAGAAAAATGATCCTTACCTAATAAGACAAGGAAGTGCTTTTTAATGACATCCTAGAAAAAACAGAATCTAGAATGAGATCATTCAAGACCACTCAAGGAGTGAATTGTGTTCATCTGAGTGTTTTCAAAATTACATAATTATTCTAATTTATTTATTTAACAAACAAATCTAAATGACTGTATTATTAGGGACACTCATGAATGGTTTCTAAATACTAACTCATTTAATAAGGAACAAAAGAAATAAATTAAGTTGCCAGTGGCACACTTTTAGTGAGCAGCAGAGCTGGGAGACTCAGGTAATGCAAGTTTAGATTGAGTTTGCAGTTTCCTACCATGCCATGCTGTTTCTCTGCTGAGCAAAGAACTCCAAGATTTTGTTTTGTAAGTTTTCAGTTCCTTGTAAATAAATTGAAAATAAAACCTCATATTCTTTCTTTCTCTCTCAGTTGCAATAGTTCATCTAAAAGAACTTCATGAAGTACAGGCTATGTTCATCATAGCAATCAATTATTATGGTATTAGTAGTAAATATTTATTAATCTTTCATGCTATACCAGATACATTGTAAAGCCTTATATATTAGTCATTTCATTTAATATGAGTATCCTGAGAACTTGAGAAGTTCTATGAAAACTATTTTAAAGATATAGATTTGCAATTAGCCTTTCTAATATTTATATTATATTAAACAGAAGTCTTTCCAGTATAGAAACTTTAAAAAATATTATTACTAGAGGCTGTGGTTGAAGCTCAGTGGTAGAATGCTTGCCTAGCACATGTGAAGCACTGGGTTCAATCCTCAGCACCACATAAAAATAAATAAAAATTAAGTAAAGGTATTGTGTACATCTATAACTAAAAAAGTATTTTAAAAAGAATACTGTTACTAAATGATTGTGTTTAACCTCTACTTATATAGATTTATAATTATTTATTACTAATAATAAAATTTCCCAATTTCTCTAGTGATTTACTTTTAACAGTATGAATTACATCAGAAATGGCATTATTCCTATAATAATTTTTAAAACCTTCATTGCATTCTGACATATTTTCATGAATGTGGAAAAGTAATAAGTAAAGAAACAACTAGAATTCTAGAAAAGAAATATATTATTTTGTCATATCAGATGCATTATTTTGTAAAACACGTGCTGATTGGTTAAAAAAGGCACAAAAATATAAAGATATTCCAATCTCCTTTTCTTACTCTGTTTTGTGCTGCTGTAACAGAATATCTGAAACTGGGTAATTTAGCAAGAAAATAAATGTATTTCTCACAGTATTGGAGAAATACCATTCCACCAACATCTGAAGAGGACCTTTTTAAAATGCAGAAGGTGAGTGGATGAGAGTGTGTGTAAAGGGGGTCGAGAGAGACCCAAACTCAATTTTTAACAATGCCACTCTCAAAATAATGAACCCATTCCTGTGAGAGCCACTTTATCCCATTGCCAAAGACAGGCCACTAAAGTTCCCATCTCTCAACACTGTTTGCAATGCAGATTATGTGCCTAACACATGAACTTAGTGTGAAAAAGAGATGTCAGGTTTTTATCTCAGTCCTGCCCCTCTGGTATTTGTGGACTTATCATCTATTTTGTACTGCTATCAATTTTAATAAGCTTCAATATATTCAATAACATTAAACTACAGATAGCATGTAGTAAAAATATATCAAAATAGGTAAAAATCCTAATAGATTTCAATTTGATTTTCCTTAAATAATTATAATTTGTTTTATTAGCCAACATCTTAAAAGGCCAATGTTTTTCAATATACTATGAGAAGATGCTCACATTGTTTCATACTCTAATTGAGATTACAGGTCTATATATAACATGCTATAATAAATACAAGACTAGAGGGAAATTCATATACACAGTTAGCTCATCAAAGAAATGGTTAACCCAGTTTAGAGAAATCTCAGCAAATGAACTATAACTCAGTGAATTAACAATAATTTCACTTATGGTTCAGCTGTTGTGACTAAAGGATCCAACCAGAACAACTGTAGGGGAGAAGTTTATTTGGGGGCTCATGGTTTCAAAGATCTCAGTCCATAGAAGGCTGGCTTCATTCCTTTGCACTTGAGGTGAGGCAGAGCATCATGGCCGAAAAGTATGGCAGAGGGATGCAGCTCACATGTGGATCAGAAAGCAGAGAGAGAAGTCTCTCCTTGCCATATACAAGTATATACACCAAAGCCATCCCCTAATTCCGACCTCCTCCAGCCACACTCTACCTACTGCAATTACCACTCCATTAATCCCTATCAGGGGATTAATTCACTGATTACATTAAGACTCTTACAACCCAATCATTTCTCTTCTGAACCTTCTTGCATTGTCTTACATGTGAGCTTTTGGGGTACACCTCACATCCAAACCACAATTGAGGGTAACAACATTAAAAATGATACATACACATACATATGATAACAGTGTGTGTGTGTAATATATGCATATAAATACATGCACTATAAATAGACATTTATTATATAGTATATAGTATTTTAAAATGTAAGTAATGACACATAATGTTTTGCACTAGTCTTCCTTATGACCATGAAGTCTTTAGTTAATTTTATAAAAGCTAAGAATTTTTCCTCTAAAAATTACCAAGCATACATGAATATAACATTGCATAGTCACATTTAAGGTGTTAAGAACAGCTGGATACCTGCTCAGGACTCCCTTTTTAGTTTGGATATGGTTGGTATTTAAAGAGATATTGTGAGAGATGGAATGAAAAAAGAGTAGTATTTTCTTGATCACCTTTTCTTTCTAAAGAACTTAACAGAATAAAATTTTAATATGCCTGAAACTCATATTATTCTTTCCATCTCATCATCTGCCTTCAACGTTTATCTTAAACAACTCATGTCAATTCACATTGCTCCTCTGTATAAAAATCTCTAATAGCCCCACAGTAGCCCTAAATTTCAAGAACATGGTATTTGGAACTATTACAAACTGATACTTAACATCATGTTCTTCTCTTCCCACAAACTCTATACTATAGTCACATCAAACTTTAAATTGCTTCCTGCATAACTTTTGCTAATCCCATATTGATTACTCTTCTACATTTTTAAGGGTAAACTATAAAGTTTGAATTTTATCTTTTCATAGTGAGCTATAATTCTTGCAAGTTCTCTCTCTCTCTCTCTCTCTCTCTCTCTCTCTCTCTCTGTTACTTTTACTTATTTTATTGTTTAAAAGAATTAGTTCTGGAAAACTCTGTTGACCTATCTTCAAGTTCACAAATTCTGGGTCTTGTCACATCTTCTGGTGAATCTGTCAAAGACATTCTTCGTTCCTGTACTGTGGTTTTGACTTCTAGCATTTCCTTTCTGTTCTTTTTCAGAATTTCTATCTTTTTGCTTATATTATCATCTGCTTTACATATTATCTACATTTTCTATTAGAAACCTTAATATATTAATCACAGTTATTTTAAGATCCTGTCTGATAATCTCAACATCTGTGTCATATCAGAGACTGATTTTGATGATTGCTTTGTCTCTTCCAACTGTATTTGTCTTGTCTTTTGTCATAGGTTGTAACTTTTTTGCTGAAAGGTGGATCTGTTACATCAGATAATAGAAACTGAGATAAATGGGACTTTAGTATGAGAATTTATGTTAATCTGTCTAGGTGCTGATCCATGTTTAAAATTTGTTAAAACTATAGGAACAAGAAGCTTCAAATTTCTCTGGTGTCCTTTGTTTGTTGTGCTCTCTTCGCTTTGAGGCTTCTCTATGGACCAATACCAACAGAGTGTCTGTGTTGTGGTCTCTTTTTTCTGTTACCTACTGTTATTATTTTATAGCCCTGCTGGCATTATGGTAAATTGAGAGGAGAGGGAGTATCTATAACATTTGAATCCTACATTTTTAGTAAGAATTTATCCTGAGGCTGGTCTTCACAAGTATTTCTGTGCCCCCTCATCTAATAGGTACTCACACTGTTCTCTGAATGCAAAATTCCTAACTATTCCTACAAGCCTTATTCTTGGTCTACTCTTTTTCTAAGGCTAGGGGAGGCTGATGAGGAGCAATGCCACCTCTATCATCTGGGTAAACTTTTTTGCATCTTGTTCTGGATTTTTTTTTTTTTACAGTGGATAATGGGCATTGTTATTCAGAAGACTCTGGACATGTTTTCTATGCTTTCTCTTCATCCCCAAATCACAAGAACTTTTCAAATCCCAAACCTGAGAGTCCTGTGGAGCACCAAGACTATGGGTTCTCAAGAGTATGGACTCTTAGTCCATACACAGTTTACAAAAGGTGGTCAGAATCACCATTCAAGTGTTCCTACCACTGACAGCTTCTGCCCAGGTAAACATATCTTGGATATTGTATGTCTTTGAATACATATCTCTTCAAAATTTGGGGTGGTAGTTTCTCTTGCAATACCAGTTCTCTGATTTGTCCAAGAAAGTAATTCATTTCCAGGTTGTTTAGCTTTTATTCTCATATTCTCTCTCTCTCTCTCTCTCTCTCTCTCTCTCTCTCTCTCTCTCTCTCTCTCTCCCCTTCTCTCCTTCTCTCTTCTCTTCTCTTCTTTCTTTTTTTTCTTTTTTAATTGTTGTAGGGTGAGAGTGACTAAGCTCATTCTATGTTGAAGTTGAAATTGGAAGTCAAGGTGGTTTTAAACTTAGTTTCTTAATGAAAGTCAGTGTTCATTAAGGTCTCCCATGAAATTTGTATTGAGAGCTTATTTCTTAACATAATGTATTACACTTTTTTTAGTTGTTGATAGATGTGCCTGTTTAAGTGATGTGGAAATAAACAAAGATCACTCAACTGAGAATCAGCAGAGTCTATTTATTCCAATCTTACATGGGAGTCAGTCCATTTCAGGTGTATTGTTTAGACTCAGTGCAGGCAGGCAGTGGGAAGGCTTTGTGGTAAAAAGGGGAGGTTTGTACTAAAATCTTACTGGAAGTTGCTGGCATGGAAAATCTGGGGGTGGGTTAACAAGAAGGACAACCTCTGTGACTGGTTTAGGGAGAATATCTGACTTTCCCTAATTGATCCTGGATTGAAACTCTGGCAGAAATTAGGGAATCTGGCAGTCATTGATTACGTTCTCACCATTGGGGGTCAATTTCTACACAGATCATCATTTGGTTTCCTGGATGCTCAGGTTATAGGTTTGTGGCCCATTTTTACACGTGTTCTAATCATTTTCCATTTGTACTTCTCAGTAACATCACCCTTTTCCTTAAGGATAAGATCTTAACTTCTCAGTAATTCGTCCATAGCTAGAACAAGTACATAAATATCCAACACAAATTTGTTGAAGACATAAATTAATTAATAACTTAGTATTTAAAATCATGATCATAATAACTCTGCATAATTTTAATTATTAAGAATAATATGATATTTAATTTTTAGGTTAAGAAACTGGTGCCCATAAAATTGTATGCATCCTATTAAATTTGTGGACTATAAATGCTAAAAGAGACCCATGATCCATTCATGTTTGGGTTTATGTTGAATGCAGCTTTGTTTTTCACATATTAATTTCAATTTTTATTCTTGATACATTCATATTACAGTTAGCAATTACCTACTATGTGTTAATTTCCATGTTAACATGTATTCACTTTTATTATTTAAATTTAATTTTAATAATGCTTATGTTAAAATATTATTTACACATAAATCAAGACACTTTTAATTTTACCAGATATTATATCCATTTTATTACAAATTGTATTTGATTATTTATATTGAATATTTTAAACATTAATAGAAATCATTGCTATATATAATTCTTGATCTCATTTTTTAATTAAATTTTTCTTTGAATATTTATTATGGGAAACACTGTATATCCTGTAGCAAACTTGTGTTATGTTTACCTACTTCATATTTGAAAAATATTTCTCTTTTTCTGTTACATATTTCATGCACTTTTTTCCTCTATTTTTCATCCTTCCCTTCTTAGCCTCATAACCAAATTGTAATATATCCTCCCAGATTCCCCAATTAATGTAAAGATTTGAGAGATTGCTAAAGCCAACAGCAATAGCGATACAAAACCTTCTAGTTAAGGTTATATGGACTTCACTAGTTCAGGACTATGAAGTATTAAAATTAGGCTGGGTATATTTATTCATCTGTAGTATAATCATGTCTTAAACTACTATAAGAATTCTCTTTTATTAGTTGAGTTTGTAGATATCTGAGAAGACTGTAATACTAATAACAAATATTGACCAACAAATTCTCAGGTTCACTGATTTGCTTTCATATATGTATATAAAAAAAATCACCTATTCTGTTAGAATCTGGGGCAAACAAGTGACATAAAAATGCAAACATTTTGAGCAAAAACAAATAAGATACAGCCTTGCAGCTCCATTACATTAAAAAAGCTTCCCCTATAAATTACAGCCTTCTGGTCCAGAGGAAAGCTTGTGCTCTACTCCCAGAGGTTAAATGACATTAAATCACAACAAATCAAGGCAACTATAAGTCCTGAAGTCTGTCCTTGATCAAATATCCAATACTCATTCCATCTATTGTAAACAGGTAAATTCTGGTTAATCCTAGATGGATTGAAATAGCAGGAAATTTGAATATGAAATTTATGCTGAAAAGATCACTACTTCAGGCACTCTGAGAAAATAAACACACTTATTTTCAGTAGGCTCAATGCACATGGAATTGGACCAAAGAATATATGAAAATCTCTTCTGTTATTTCAAAAATATTGGGATTTTAAGGGAAAATGTTAGAAAAAAATACAAGAAAAATATTGTGCCCACACAATTTACAAAACTCAAGAGTGACTAAGCAAACTACCCCTAATAGAAGGATTTCATTGCCCTTTCCTGTCTGTCCTCCTTGCAGACTAAGACATGGGGAATGTGTGCCCACTGGCAATGTTAAGAGAAAGCTTCAGGGCTATGAAAAACAGATGTAGTTCATTAAGTCAAAGGACAGGCACCAAAGATATGTGGGGGATTTTCAGGTGAAAATCAAAAGTTTGAGACTACATAGGATGGCAACAATATAAATAATATAAACTATTTTGAAATTTTTAGTGGGTGATAGGTGTCATTCTTGGCATTTTAGGTTCGGTATCATTGCCTCTCCCCAATTGACACATAAAGAAAGAAACATAAATTGCTGATGATCATATGTATAGTATGTAATATTTGCAGATCAAGCATGAGACATATTAAATAGATAAAAGACATTCAGAAAATAGATAATTCTATATTGAAGGCCCAGGAGAATGTGATGAACCTGCAACAATTCTGGAACTAGAGAGCAGGAACTTGGCTATCAGCAATGAAGCAAACAAAAGTAGCTAAAAAAAACAAAAAACGAAAAGCAAACAAGAAAACAAACATATTCAGCAGCCTAGTTGATTTCACTGATATAAAATTTTCCATTCACCACATTTAAAGATTATGTAAAGATATGCACTCATATATACACCCCAGCACACAAGAACAGGTATGCAGGTAGATTAGATTAGATAGATAGATAGATAGATAGATAGATAGATAGATAGACAGACAGATAGGGAATTAGACCTCTAGATGAGTCCATTCCATTTTTATGTTTCCTGAAAGTGTAAAAATAATTGTATTGTCATGTGGAAATCAACACACCTGGTCATTTTTATGGTCCAGGGCAACTACAACCAAACACTAAATAATTCTAGTACTACAATGGTCCCAAGAACTGCAGTCATCTTTAACTTTTTTTTTTTAATTCAGTGTGAAATAAGTACAAGTACTTGTTACATAGTTTAGTGATAGTTGAATCCAAGGAGGCTAGAAAAAGATATGCAAATGTCTAAATAATTATTTTTAAAGAACATTTGAAAAGATGGTGTTTTTTGTCCCAGATCCAGTTTACCTCCTTATTAGCAGTTGGAATTTGAACAAGTTCTATGATCTAGAGGAAGCTCATTTTCTTTATTTAGTAGTGTATGGGAGATGATGATGCTTCTAGCATATGGATATGCTTCTGGAATTAAGTGATGCAATGCACTTTTTAAAGAACATGTACACAGAGGTTGTTATTATATTACAAATTGTCAGTGGTTCTTATTAAATACACTTCAGTGTTTCTAGAATATTCTAAAAACCAATACCAACATTTTAGGCTATAATATAGAGTGGAAACAGAAGACGCAGAAAATAGACATTTTTTGAATATTACTATATAATCAAAAACACTATGCATTAAAATATCTTTGTGATCTACTTTATCTGAACCAAAATTTAGCTGGTTATTGTTTAAATATATCAACAGTTAGGAATTCCTCTTGAGAATATGCAAAAACACGTTTGAAAAAATTCATGGGTGAACAAACCTAGATAATCAGAGAAAGTGGGAAATGACAAAGATAAGACTATAAGAAATGGGTAAACAGTAAGGTAAATACTGACTCAATATTTACAAAGAAAATAAAAAGTCTGTTGAAAATCTCCTTTCACCAGTTATCATTTAATATTAAGGATATTTTATTCTATTAAAGTCCATAAGTAGAATAAGATTTAAAAGACAAGCAGCTCATTCTTGGAGTCTGTAACTGAGTTTTGCTCAAGGACTAACCCCTTCCTCAGCCCCTGGAAAACAATGAAACAGAATTTATACTTTTAGTTCCAAAGAAGCAAGCATCCTATTCAACCTCAGATTTTTTTAATTGCTACATTTTGTGCTCAATAATCCTTTATAATTTTTAGAAGAGTTATTTTTTCTTGCCACTATAGTCAGCCAAGGAAAATTAAAATCCTCATTTTGATAATATTTGATAATACTAAATTAGTATTTTCAAGTTGAGTGAAGAATTTTTGGCTAAAATTTTAGCAGTAAAATTATGTTGACCTTCGTTAAGAAGAAATATTGGGTCCAAACTCCCTAAATGTTAACTTTTAAACCAAATTAGTGTTTGAAATGATTATAATAATTTGATGTTTCTGCTAATAGTTTTTGTATAACAGCAGCATATTTGACCTTTTTAAAATGTCAGAAATAATATTTAATATTAATATGCTCCTCAGCCACTTTAAACACTCAGGTAATATTTAATATTAAAAATAATAATCTTGATATTTGTGCTCAAAATGTCATCATATATTGCTTGAAGAATGATTCAATGTCTCTCTAAAATTGATGAATTCAAATATTTCTTCCACAAAGTGCTTGTGGAATTGAAATGGATAAAAGTAATTTATTTTGTAGAAATCAAGTAGAATCTACTCAACATAAAGTCAAGTGCAATGAAATGCAGTTACACCAAGGTAAGTTTTATTGTGGAACTAACTATAGTTTAGTAAATGAGTGGTTGGGAAGAAAAATCTGTATTAATGTTGTCTTCTGAGCCTTGAAGTTAAAGGTTCTGGGAGACATTATTATGATGAAATTGATGAAAGTATTTTTAAGCTAAATTTTCAAATGATTTTTACTTTTATATGAAAAATACATCTGCACTTTTTTTATGAATTGATAGTATAAAGTAGAGATGTATAGCTACACTTAGCATAGATCAGAATACTTTTTATAATGTCAGTTTTGAAGATCCAGCTTCACCTTATTTTAACACTATTTTGAATGACATACAATTTACATGAGTTCACAAATAGTATTTGTAAGCAACTCATGGAAAGTAGTTAGAAATATTTTTATCATGTACCTAGATGTAAGACATGTTTTGCAAGAAAACAACCTTATAATATCCTATCTGCTACTTATAAATACTATATAAGTACTTATACATACTATATCAGGAGACATCTCTGTAATATTTATCTCATTGAGTCTGTTTTGAGCTGGTGTATTAGTCATTCTTTCTCTCTAAGCTCTCTAAGTGCTTATAAAGACTAAATTAGGATGTCCATGGTCAATACGTAGTACATGGTTTGAGGGCTTGGTCCACAATAGATGCTCCATATGAGGAAGCAAAGATTTTGAGAGGCAATGTTGACAACTTGGAAGAATCTAGTCATAAAATGACAGACAACCTGCTGTGTATAACCTATCTTCACACATTAGTGATTGCATGATTTAAGCAAAAGTGTAAGTTTGTATTTTAGAAAAAAATCTAGTTGCAGTGTTGAAAACTATTCTGAAAAAAGGTTTTATAATTTGTTGTTCACTACTATTTTGGGTTCTACTTCTAGACAGGGATCTACTTTCCTACCCGTGAAACAAGAATGGAATTTTTCCCACAACTCCTGGTGGAAACCTTTAAGAGCTAAGTTAGGCACAAGTGACAACTTTCCCTTCCTCTGCAATTTGACTGCAGTCTTTCTAATTTTTCTTGGAAGATCTATGCATTTGAATCCCTTAATAAAAAATAAGTGAAGTAGAAGTTAAACCCTATGAGTGTGCAACATTTGTAGGATCGTTTTAGGGCCAGGTTGTAGGCAGCAAGAAAACTAAAGTTGATGACTGTAATAATGTCAAGCCCTGCTCTTAGTAGAAACCATTCTGTTATTCTTACCTACAGAAATGTGTGGTTCTGATGATTACCTTGAGGAATGGATTTGAAGATCCATAAGATGAATTTAAAAACCAAGGTTTAATAGTGTGTGGAACTTAGGTACCTGCCACTACTAAGTAATTCAAGTAAAAGGAAATTCGACAATTAGAAGATGAGAAAGAAAAGGAACAGATAAATGCCATGAATTGAGGGGAGTTTACAGTCCAAAGAGGATTCTTACAACTAAGTCAAAAATTAAAATAATGAAAATTTTAGAGTTAGAGAGAATAATTTAAATTTAGCCCTTAGAGAAAAGTCAAATTATGGTTGTTAGGAAAGGCAGACACATGTAGTGAGCTAAATTAGGGATACATCACTTACCCCATCTGGATCTCAGAATTTCTATCGCCCTCTACCCAAACCAGTCATTCATCTCATTTATTAATAAAGAAGGGTTGGTGTATTTAATTATCATATATTCCTTTCCACCATGGAGGCTGGCATGGTGGGAGAAATTTGTATTGTGCTTTATATGGAGGTTTATAGGGTAGTAGAGGCACATGAGCATGTAAATATACTGATTGTTTTAGTTTATGCATTTCTGTATCTCCTAGAAATCTCAAATTTTAAGCAGTCCTGCAACTGAGTTGGTATTTGTATCATTGATCCAGTGTTTGATGAGAACTTATTTTATTTTAAAGAAATTAGTTTGAATAATTATTGAAAAATAATGTGTACTTTAGAATAATGCATATACTAGAACTGGTTTCAGTCAAGTGAGTTACCTGGGCTGAAGAAGTGTGAGCAGAGGTGATGTGTATTACTGCTGGATGACAAGGGTCAGTGCAAGATCATCTATAGCCCTCTTTCTTTCTATGGAGAAAGCCCATTAGAATATGCCTACATGAAAAGCAGTAGCATTATCTAAGAAGTAAAATTCAATTAAAAAAAGATCATTTGATGGATGTGGAGAAAAGGGGTTAGAACCCCATGCAGTATGTAAATATATTGCTGAGTAACACATAAATGTTGAAACTATCCATAGACTATAGAAACACAGGAGATATTTGAGGCATGGTGTATAAGTAGGTGAAGACTTACACACTTGCAATTTTAGCCATTCAACTATAAATACTTAGTGACAACTGAATAGAAAAGTTGAAAAATCAAGAGAGACAACTGTGTTAAAAGCCACACCTGAGGATCATAAGGTTGACCATTTTAAGAAATAATAATTAGTTTGCCAAGAAAACTGTTCAGGAGGGGAAAAGACACCCAATGGCAGATTCTCAATAACAGTGTTCTTGGAAAACACTGAGGAAATAAAAGCACATTTAAAAGGAGGCTTAAAATGAGACCTACTACTAGGAAAAAAGGCCTTAGAATCTGGGCCATAAAACTAAAGGAAGAGAGGATTTTAGAAGAGCAGGCTAGGCCAATATATTCAGCAACTCCTGAAGGTTAAACTATATAGGATTACACAGACTTTCTGTTTTATGTTTCCTGGGAGGGTGAAAATAAACTGAGGGATTATTTTCAGGTAGTTACTGCTTTCTTTTTAAGTAAAAAGCAGGGCCATTAGATCACATAGATGAAGAATGATCAGTTCACATGTACTGATAGAAATATAATTGGTTTAAAATAGTAAGAAACATAGAAGAATACCTTGTCTGTACTGATGGCATAGTAAAGATGAGGTTGATTTCAGATTTTTCTCTAGCAGTTTAGGAGTCATAGGAACAATACAAAGAGTATAAGTAATCCAATTTTGCTAGGATTGTGGCTGCCCTGGACTGATAGGACACTAGGCCACCATGATAAGGGATTCAATTATGTTGGACATTGAGCTTTAGAAGTGAAAAATCAAGAGGTCCAAATGGGTTATGAGAGAAAGAAGAGTATTATGAAGAATGAAACTTAGAGAGATGGAGGGGCTTGACACCAGACATAGTCTAACTGCAGCTATAACCAGATTTATTGAGGGAGATATTGTAAAATATAGAAGGTTGTTGTATAGTAGTTTATTTTTGTTTCATATTTTCAGATACTCCAGCACCTCTAGGGATCTATATAAGATTTAGAATGACTTAGGATTATATCTGAAATACAATAATAAAGAGAAGAAATAGAATTTCCATGTAGTTATAAGAAGACATTTGTAAATTGCCAATAAAGAAACTGGATTTGGAGTTGAGAGCATCTACTTGTAATCCAGCATCTGTACTTCGTACCTGCAGATTTATGGATGTAGGACTGTCACTAGTAAGATATTTATGAAATCATGGCAAGGTGCTCAGAAATAGAAATAAGAGAAATTTACGAACATGAACATGTCTAGAAAATAAACTAGACATCTGGGGAATGATTCTATGTTCATAAAGAATACAGTAGTGGCATGGTACTTGTTTTAGGAATTACAGATAATAAAAGTAGTTTTGAGAAGTTATCTTCCAGTGTACTTTAATACAAATGTTTTTATTAAATCTCCACAATGTTTTCTTGTACGAACTTTTCTAGCCTTTCTCCTCCTCCAATTATAGGAAATATTTTTACTTGTTCTCTGAAGAAATACCATATTCCATATAGACAGAATAGAAGGACTAATACTTTATTTTTCACTATAAGTAATTTTGAACTTTAATATGCAAAAAATATCTCAAAACTTTGCTTAATTTCAGGGCTTAAACAGCAATCATATTTATCAGAACACTTACACAGTACATTTTTTATATAAACCAAAATGCTAGAGTTTAGGGATATGGAGAGTTCCAAGAAAAAAGTATTTTCACAACTATATTATTGAACTAATGTAAGACTAAAAATAGAGTAATATTTAATGGGAATCATGATAATGAAATAGTGAAGTTTGAAATGTCCTTTTTTACTGGCATGAAACAATTTTTATTACTCAAAAAATGTAGAGAAAGTTAAATTTCCCCACAATATTATACATTTGCTTGGTATTTATGAATATATTTAGAATGTTCACATAAGGTCAATAATGTAATAAAACACATATTATACATTTATTATATATGTAGCTAATTTGGTGAAAAGGCAACCCACCATGAATATGTCTCCAGGTTTTATTTTGAAAAGCATTAAGAATAACTAAATATTTTGTTGCATCCTTTGGAACATTTTAGTATGGATATGGGTTGTTTCACCTTCATAAATCTGAGGTTATTATCAACATTGTACAAGCCCAATCTCATCACATTCCAGACAATGTCATACTCGTTTTTTTTACATAAATACTCAAGAATGATAGGTTTTCACTTATAATTATTTCTAATGAAAGGGGATTTGTTCTCCTGTCACACAACTATAGATTTTGTTCAATTTGTTTTCATCAAAAAGATTAGAAAAGACGAATGACAGTGAACATTAGGGGGCAAATTGCATAAAATTGTTAGATATGAAGTTTTGGAAAAGGTAGAGTGCAAATATAGAGAGACCTGTGTATTTAGCCTAATAAGCATGGGGCAATAGGACTCACATCCAAAAGTGAATGTCCTGCAGGGACAATAAGAGTCACAATCCAATTTACTGACAGTAAAGACTGTACATAAACTTCACAATGCAAGGACTTGCCAAAAGGTGAAATTCATTAGAGAGTTTGCTTTTTGGAAACTTAGAATCCAAATCAATAATGCTAGAGAATACTCATTTTATTGAACAATAATTATATAGTTGTCATACACTGTAGAATGTATTTGCTTTCTGTGTTTCTCATATGTATGAGCTCCCAGACTGTGAGTTCCACATGAGTAGAGATATCTCAGTAAGTGCTGCATCATATCCTGTTTACCTCATCTGTCTTCAGCTTTCTGATGACTGATCCCATGTCAGATACAATTTTTGGATGGCTTCTAACCAATTTTACTTGTTCAGGATTGCATGTATAGGATGTGGTTAAGTGGATTGGCGTTGAAGTGGACAGATAGAATCTGGAACAAGGGGTGGTTGGGATCCTGTGTGTAAACTCTCACCTTCTGATCCTACAGGGAAGAGCTGAGAAGCAGCTGCTTGTTTTGATTCTCTAATACACAGAAAGATACAATCTCACATCGACTATCCCTTTTTCCCTCATTTTACACAGAAGTGTGATGTATTTATATATCTTTTCCTGATAAATTCATCCTTTTATCATTGCACAATTAATTTCTTTTGACTTTTTATAGTTTTTCATTTTGAATATATACCCAGTCACACTTCTGGTGTATATGCAAAATAATTGAAATCAGAATCTCAAAGAGTTATCTGCTGTCCCCACTTCATTGCATAATTATTCACAATAGTCAAAGTATGGAATCCTAGAAATCTATATGAATGAATGAATAAAGGAAATGTGATATAGTCATACAATGGCATAGAGTCACTCATAAAAAAAATAAGGAAATCCTGCTGTAAATGACAGCATGAATGAACACAGAGAACCTTATACTAAGAAAGATAAACCAGTAACCTAAGGACAAATGTTCCACAATTCCACTTACATCAAGTGCCTAAAATAGCAAAATTAATAGGAACAGAAAGGAGAATGGTTGCTGCAGTAGGTTGGGTCACAGGATAATGTGCTGGAGGGAGGTTTGTTTTTTTAGTGGGTATGAAAATTTAGTTATACAAAATTAATAAGATTTAAACATCTTTTACACAATACTGTGATTATATTTAAAAATATTGTGCCACACATTTAAAATTTTTAAGAGAATAGAATTTAACATAATTGTTGCTAACATTAGAAACAAAAGAAAAAGAAAAATATAAATTGTGAAGTATGCAACACTATATTTTATTTTATTTTATTTTTTTTTAATTTTTTATTGTGGGTTGTTCAAAACGTTACAAATTTCTTGGCATATCATATTTGACACTTTGATTCAAGTGGGTTATGAACTCCCACCTTCACCCCATACACAGATTGCAGAATCACATCAGTTACACATCCATTGATTTACAAATTGCCATCCTAGTGTCTGTTGTGCTCCGCTGCCTTTCCCATCCTCCACCCTCCCCCCTCCCCACCTCTCCCCTCCCCTCCCCTCCTCTCTCTCTACC
>NW_026000108.1:22648931-22655426 GCF_001458135.2 Marmota marmota marmota | reverse complement strand
GCCCGGCTGTCACAGGTCTGTTTACCTTGCAAGCGCGAACGGCGGCTCTGCCCTGCCCCTCCTACCACGCCCATGTACCACTGGGTCGCGGGTCTGCCCACCTTGCGGGTGCGAGTGGTGGCTCCGCTCCGCCTCCTCTCCAATTGGGGCCACACGGTCACCACGCTGGCGAGCCGCTGGGCCTGCTCCGGGCGCTGGCAGCGGCCCGGCTTCTCCCCTCTGGCTCAACGACAAATTGAGGAGACTCGGGTGTCTGTGCCTCACCCCCCCTACCAGGAGACCAACTGCTTATGTCACCGCTGGAATTGATGAAGTTCTCTCCTCCGCCGCTTTCTGCTGACATCAGATCTCTGCCATGTTGGTGTCCTATGCGAATGGCAGCATTTCGTTCCTCTTGCCGGGCAACCAAAGCAACGGGTGAGTCCTGACCGGCCGTCAGCAGGACCCGTACGGAGAAGCAGTTTCCGCGGGCTCCTAGCCCCGGTCTCGCAACACTATATTTTAATTTAATATAAAGAATTAAAGTTAAGTTTTAGAATCAAACAAAAGAGCTTGAATTCTACCTTTGTCCCTTTGTGTCTCTGTGTGGTGTCAGGTTGTACCCACTTCACAGGGTAATTAGTTAATAAGTCAGCAAATGCAAGGTAGTATCTTGCTAATTTTTTTTTTTTAAACTATGCCTACTCTCTTGAAATTATGCATTGGTGCTATTTCTCTACTGTTAATCATTATCTCCATCTCAGTGTTTTGGTGTTTATTTTTTCTTTACTTTCTAATACATCTAGATTTCTGAAATGATATATGACTGGAAATTGCATTTTGTGCAGAAAAAGTGACTTTTGACTGTTGTGTAAGACAATAGCCATTTGTCAGTTTGATCAAGATTTAGAATAATTAGAAAAATTGGTTAATGTTCTAGAAATGGACTTTTAATAGACAGGAAATTAATAGCTTTAGGAATTAGAATGAAGAAAATCCATTAGAAGATGATGTTGTTTTAATCAAAATTTGGGTATATAAAACTTCAATTATCCTTTAGACCTATGCAAATAATTTGAAAATAAGAGATTGAAATTTTATATACAAATCATTCTAGTATAAATATTTACATGTAAATATATTGAATATTTATTTTGAATTTTAAACACTGTTTATCTTTAATTTTTTTCCATTTTATTTGTTATTTTAGGTATACATAACATAGATTCATATAGAAAAAATTATAAAATCATGAAAAATAATTTGTTCTAATTCAGTCCCCTATACTTCCCCATTTCCTCCCTTTCCGCAGCTTTCCTTCCCTCTTCTATACTGATCTTTCTGCTATTTGCTAGGAATTTTGTCTGTTTATTTATTTTTTTAAAATTAGTATCTTGTGGATGTACATGATGGTGAAATTAATTGTGGTATCTTCATATATGTACATAGGAAAATTAGGTGAGATTCATTTCACTGTTTTTTTCTTTGATGACATTACTCTTCCTTCATATGTTTATAAAACCAAAGTTTGAAAAAATTCAAGCTGATAATAATCTACAAATTATAATATACAATAATAATAATTTGCTGAAAATAAAGTTTGAATCAAACAACTTTTCATATTCTCTGCATTAAATTTAGGAATATTATTTGGATTTTCCTTTATCTACAGTTAAATTTTTTTCAGTTCCTAGGTAATGGCCCCATGAATACTTAAGCAGTCATCACAATTTCCATTTTATGGAAATAGGAGTACCAATTGGAAATACCCATAAAAGAATGAAAGAAATAGCCTAGGGACATGGCAAGGGATTAGAAATCAAATAGTTCAAATTAAAGGCTGAATATTAGAAACTATTTTATAACAATCTAGTAAAAATAATATATAAATCTTTTTTATTTTGTGTAAATATTAATAAAATTTATAGAAGATGGTAACTGATTTATATATTTTATTAAAAGATACACATAACTCATAATAAACTAAAAAGATAAATTACCAATTAAATGTCACAAAGAGATTATTATTATATTTCAAATGAGTGCTTCCTCTCATAAATTCATTTTTAAGGTGGAGAGTCACTTAACAGAACATAATGTATCTCATTATGGGGAAATGCTATTTAATTATAGTGATTCAGTATCTATAAAAAGGAAGAGTTTCCTTAGAGAAAAAGCATGTATAATGAGTTATCTGAACAATCAGTTTGGGTCTATCAGGATAAGGATTTCATATGATCCACAGGAATAATAAAACTTTGAACAAATTGAATAATTTGGTGAAAATGAATACATTGGTCTATTTTCTGCACTACCAAAGCATTTTAATCACTCTATTATTACACATAAAGCACTACATTGTCCTTGTCCTCTACAAAGCTCAATCTTCTACTAGATTGTTTACTCCACAAGGGCGGGGACAATATCATTTTGGCCTACTTAATTTTGTAACAAAATTGGTTCTAAATTCTTTGTTTGTGTAGTTATTTTCAGAGGCCCCTGTTCAGTGAAAACCGAATCTGTCAGCTTTTTCCATGCTAAAGATGAGTTTTCATTGGAGTTAAAACCTATGCCTGCCTTCTTTCTGCTTAGTTTGCTTATTCAAATTAGTCTCTAATCATCTCCTTAATGCTTTCTGGCTTTTTATTCCTTAGGAAATTGGTACTGCTTCCAGATTCCTTGCCTTGGCGGTAATATTTTTTGATTCATCACACTGTTACAGCCAAAACACAACCGATTATAGGGTTCAGTTATGTGGTTTCAGAAGTGTTAACCTGTACCCATATGGGAACCCTTGTTGGCAATACTTACCATGCTTATGTGCAATTGCTTGATTCCTTCTGCCTTGAGTTTTAGAGACTCTCTTACTTTCCAAATTTATTTAGTTCAACACTCTTTACTCCTTTTAGGAAAGCTGTTCAAAATATTTCTAGTACAGTGTGATGTTTTCTGAAGGTTGACATTCCATCCTGGGATTCTCCAGTTTCCTAACTGATTCATTGTATTGCATCATGTATATGTTTTACAAATACATAGTGTCATTTCACCATCATCACAGCAACATACAGTTTTCCTGACCAAACAAGCTTGTTAATTCACATGTTCAGAGTTCCCATCCTTAAATCTCTAAACCCAGTGTTCATTTACTGTCTCTGTAGTTTTCTCCTGCCACCGTGTCTTTAAATGTAACATTACAATATGTAATCTTTTTATCATGGCATCTTGCATTTGCACTTGAGACACATCATGCATTTGCCTGACTTTATCACTCATTCCTTTTGAGAGCAGAACAATATTCATTTATAGAAAAGTAATACAACTGTTAGACCAGGACGCAAGAAAAGACCACTGACTCCAATTAAAATCAAATTAAAGCAAGCTTATTATTTCGACCGGCCGGGCTGCCTCTCCCTCCCAAAACGGCGGGAACAAGACAGCACCCCAGCTTTCCTGAAGCCCAGCTTTATAGCCCAGAAAGTTACACAAAGGGGGGTTACAGATAACAGAACTCTGACAAGCATCACACTAATGGTAGTTTACATTTTTTGCTGGCCCCAACATCAGAATTTATGAGGACCATTAGAGCCTCAGAGAGGGTCGTTGTCTGACCAGGGAAGGCCAATATTTATGAGATGTCACTAAGTTTCAGAGAGGGCTGCTATCTGGTCAGAGAGCCAGGCATGGGTGAGTTCAAAGCACGGGCAGGCATTCCAAGCAGGTTCAGAATTTGCAGTAATTTATAGTAAAGCCAAAATTATCTTTTCATGGTTTTGTGGGGAGATGCCCAATTTTAAGAAAAGATCAGGTTGGGTCTATCAACAACTTGTTTGTCCTTTTACCTAGTGAGGAATATCCGGGTTGCTTTACTTTGTGTTGATTATGAGTGAAGCTATTGTAAACACTCAAGTGTAGATTTATGTGTGGACATATATTTTCAAATAAGTTGCACAAATACCTAGGAATATAACTAGTACATCAAAAGGTAAGACCACTTAACTTCATAATGAACTGCTAAAATTTCTTCCAAAGTATCTGTAACATTATGAATTCCCACCAGCAATGATTAAGAGTTATTGCTATTCAACATCCCTACCAGCAATATGAATGCTCAGTATTTAAGATTTCAATATTTACAATATACATAAGATGAAATATGATTGTTCATTTATTTTAATTTTCTCTAATAACAAACATTTGGTCATGTAAATCATATTTTGTCACCTATATCCTTTCTTTATTGATGTGCCTTGTCAAGATTTTTCTCAATTTTTAGTTGGGTTGTTTATTTTTCTATTGCTGAATATTATAAGTTGTTTTTATATTTTGGATAGAAGTCCTTTTATCATATATATGTTTTACAAATATTTTATTCCAGTCCTTTTTATAGTGTCACTCACAAAGAAGTTTCTAATTTTAGTGAAGTCCAAACTTATCAATTTTTTTTCATTAATGGATTATAACTTTGATTTTGTATAAAAATTCATCCCCAAATCAAGGGCCACATAGCTTTCATCTTAAGTTTTTTTCTCAGAGTTTTACAGTTTAATTTTACCTTTCAACCAACTTTTGATTAATCAGAGGGAATTCAAATTAAAATGTTTTGTCTATGTCTAGGTTCACTTCTGATTAGTGGGCTTTCAATTTTTCTATAATTTTGTTGGAAAAACTATGCTTAACTGAATGAATTATTTTGTGTATTATTTTTTAGAAAATCATGTATTTGTATGTATGTATTTATTTATTTCTGAACTCCCTTTTGTTTTTCATTGCGCTATGCATCTATTTTTTTTTTTTTTTGCCAATACCATTTTGTCTTGATTGATGAAAACACATAAGGCTTGTGAGCTCTCCAACTTCTTCTTCTTCTTCTCTCTCTCTCTCTCTCTCTTTTTTTTTTTTAGCATTGTGTTATCCATTCTAGACCTTTCATTTTCTCATATATACTTTAGAATCATTTTTGTCACCAAATACCAATCATCTTTAAGAGATTCTGACTAGTATTGCATGAATTGATTAAGTTGGGAAAAAAAACATAATCTTTATAACATTGAGATCTATGATCCATGATCTCAGAATCTCTCTCCTTTTATTTGCACTGTATGATTTTATTTTTTAAGTCAGAGATTTATAGTTTTCCACATAAAGATCCTGTATAGTTTTTGTTAGGTTTATATCTATTTATTTTTCCCCCTAATGCACTTGTAATTTTTTTGTTTGTTTTGCAATTTTAATATCTTGAATAGAATATGTCTTATGACCCATAAAATGTTCTAATTTGATAAATGTTTCCCGTGAATTAAAGAAAAAAATATAATCTGTGCTAGTTTGTGAAGTCTAGTATAGTGAGTTGATTGGCAGTACTATTTAGGTCTATCCTAACATATTATTTTCTGCTTGATCTATTGATTATTAGTTAAAGTTGTTATAACAATGGATTTTTACAATTATCATTCCCATTGATAGTTTGCTCTACATGTTTTTAATGCTGTGTTTTAGGTATGTATATATTAAAACTGTTTATTTCTTCTTGTACAAATAATCCCCTATTTATAAATTTGCCTGTGTGCCTGTTCATGCTAATTGCTTATCTTGTTCTGAATTTTGCTTTGTCTGAAATTTCTATATCTCATATATACTTACTTTGATTAGAATCAGCATGATATAAATTTCTAAATAATATGAAATATATTTTTATTTTAACTTGTCAGATTTTTTATATTTAAAGTAAGTTTCTTATAGATAACCTTTTTACTGTTCTTTTTAAAAAATTCATCTGACCATCCCTGTATTTATATTGGTGAATTCACACCATTCAAATTTAATTTTTACTGAATTTAGATTAATATCCACCATGTTTTAGATTTTCCATGTTAATTTCAATTTTATTTATCACTATTTTTCTGCCTTTTCTAATTTTACACTAAGGTTTTGTATGGTTCCAGTTATCTCTTCTCTTAGCATATTAATTATGTTGATGTTTAAAAATCTTAAGCAATTGCCCAAGAGTTTATAATATTTATTTCTAATTAATCTAGTGTTCTTACAATAGCATGACACCATTTTACATAAAATGATGGTAGAATTCACAAAAATATTTGATATCTGTCCTTTCTCGTTCCTTGGCGTTGATTGTAGTTTTTATTTCATTATCCATAAGTTATACCCTTCATATATATTCTTATTGTATAGCTTTAAACTTGGTTATCTTTAAAACTAATTAAGAATTTAAAGAAAACAAAATCAAATAATTAATTTACTTTAATTTCTTTTTTCTCCAGCATTATTCCTTTATTCTTGTACATTCACATTTATATCCTACAACATTTTCCTTTGCCCTAAGAGTTTCTTTTAAAGTATCTTTACCGTATGTTTCGAGGAAATACATTCCCTATATTTTGTTAGTCTCTGAAACACTTTTCTTGAATTATAAAGGTTAATTTTGCTTGATCAAGATTTCTAGGATATATATATATATATATATATATATATATATATATATATATATATATATATATA
>NW_026000108.1:22562418-22648599 GCF_001458135.2 Marmota marmota marmota | reverse complement strand
ATATATATATATATATATATATATATATATATATATATATATAAATTATTTTGCTTTTCTCTCCTTTACTTGAAATCAATTGTCATTTTTCTTTATAAATAAAATAGAGCCCTGACTGACCTCCTGTAAGTTTTCCTCAATGTCTCAATGTCTGTTTTTCTGCAGTATACAGTGAAACACCCAGGTATATGCTAAATTTTGGCATTTATCTTGCCCAGTATTTTCTCACCTTTTTGATTGTGTGTTTTGATATCTGTCATTGACTTTGAACATGTTATGGCTTTTATTACTTCATATACTGCTTTTATTCTCTTTTGTCTCTTCGTATTGCAGTAATGCAATTTTAAAATTTTACCACGCTGGCTGAGTTTTTTCTTTTTTTCTCTCCACTTTGCTTTTTCTTCTTCTCAACTTTGCCTCTTCCATTTCATTTGGGAAGTTTGGGAATGATGAAAGGACATCCTAAATTCAGGATAGAATTTTTGCAAAGAGAAAATTTTCACTGTCTTATCATATACCAGTTAACTCCTTGGTTATTGAGATGATAGTAACTGAACTGAAATGACTGGGTATTTACAGTGTTGTTTCATCCTTTCCAGTTATACCAATAATCAAAACATCTATAATTAATCTCATAGTTTAGAAATTGGTTGTCAGTTTTTAGAATTTAGTAGTCAGCAAAGGAAAAATGAAAGAATAGGACATCTAAATAAGTGGTAACTTCCCAATGAAGAACATTTTCTGGAGAAATAAGGGAATGGAAACAATTTGAGTTGAAAAAATCCTACAAATTTCTAAAATAGAAGTATTAGATTACTATGACTTCAAAAACAAAATATCATAGATTTTTTTTTAAAGAATAAAAAGTATATTTTCTCATAGTCATAGATGCTAGAAGCACAGGATTGAAATGCCAACAGGCTAGGATCTCCCTTCTTGGCCTGCAGCTGGACACCTCTCAGTGTGTCCTCACAGTCCATTCCTCTTCTTATAAATAAACTGATCCTATTGGATTAAGGATCCACCTGTGACCTGATTCAACTTTAATTGCCTTTTTAAAGATCCCATTTCCAATTACAATCACATTCTAATGTACTGGGAGTTTTAGCATTTAATATAGGAGCTTCTGGAGGAACATAATTCCATTTGCAATGTAAATAATAATTACAGAGGTGATTTAAAATTCTTGAAGATATTTCTAAATGCAAAAATGTTTTCTTAACTCATTTTTAAATAATTTTCTGGGTTTTTTTTTTTTTTTTTTTTTCTGTTAAGAACCTTACTGCTGGGTATAGCATTTGTAGATCTCTTCTTGCAGGTATTTCATTCTGGGGATATTTCAGACAGTTTCTCAGATTACAAGAGTCATGAAACCTAACCTGAGAAACAAAGGAAGAGAAATCTGGGAGAGAGACTGTTTGGGATTGTTGTCTTCTATTCTGATTCTTCCTGTGTTTCTGTTGTATGCTCTACATAAAGGCAGCTTTTGATTGTATTAGTTGCTTCCCTTTGTGTTTCTGTAGATCTAAACTTGCATGAGTTACAGTAATGTTGCACTACTTAGGTTTCCTGGTATATGAAACCTCTGTCTATGCCTAAAACAACAAAAACAAAAACTCAATTTTAAAACATATTTCCTGGCAGCTCAGTTGAATTATTATTAAAGAGAGTGAAATCTACTTTCACATGCTGCTCTAGGAGAAGTGGAATGGAATATTTATTAAATTGACTATTTGTTAACATCACATTTTTTAAATAGGATATTTGTTAAGTTTACTTCCTAGAAGAAAGTGTGGAATGCTTTCATTTTTCTTTAATTCTGTCCAATACAGTTCCTGGAATAGAGTTATATGCTGCTGGGTGATTATGAGGTCTAAAATCCTTTTCATGATAATGTTACTATAAATAGTTTTCTCTATTTTGACTGATATATTTAGTTGTAAAATTTTGTAAAATGTTCTTACAAGACAAAGAAAATCAGTGTGGGTTTATTTTTTGTTTTGTTTTCATTTTTTGTTGCTCTGTTTTTTGTTTTTTTTTTAAGTTTTAGAATTAATGTACTTTTATTGTCCAGATCAAAAGGATTTACTCTGTAAAAGTGCTCTGTTTTGGTTCTAGATTAGGAATTGAAATTGCTTCATTGAATGAAATAGTTATTTATTGTAGATTTTCTAGGGCAGCCTGACAGTTAATCACATTGACTTTCAGAGTGGATTCTGATTTGGGATTAAGAAAATAAATTACAGTTGGTTCTGAAGATGCATTCTGAATAACTGAGACAGGAGTAGACAATTATCTTAAATGAAAAACAATAAAAAATACTGGGTCAAAAGAGAAGCAACTTGTAAGTATAAAATAAGTTAGCATAATGAAATCTACTGAGGAAAAACATAATTTTTCCAGAAAGAATTTCAATTTGACAATAAAAAATCAAAACATCAGTATTTAAAGAGTCATGTGAACAGACCAGGGATATAAATTAGGTAAATTGGCTGACAGGTTTAATGCTCTTGTCACCTGGCTTTAGTTTACTAGGAAGACTTCAGTTCTGCAAGGATGATCCAGTCAAATGAGTCAGTCCTAAGTTATAGAAAAATTTTATCTTAATGAAAAGTTCCTAAAGTAGGCCTATCCACCATAAACAAAAAACAAAAGGTGAGTGTGTTTTTATGCTGATAGCAGGCCCGCCCTGGCCCCTGGGGACTCAACCCCCAGTTCTTTGTTATGCATGTCAATGTGGCCAGCTCACAAGGCCTTGAAGCTTGTGGTTCCCTGTTTATCTGCCTCGCACATATGTGTCTCTGGGAACATCTTGACCTGTTCGAGCCTCCTGATAGGGGACGGTGACGTGACGGTAACCCAAGGACGCAGTTATTACTCTTCCCTCCTCACTTTTGAGTGATTTCCCGCAGCTGTTAAAAAGATATATAAGGGGAACAAATCTGGCAATAAAGCGCGCACATGCTCCCCCCTGGATGAAGAACCTTGGTGTCCTGTGTATTTTTTAACCCCGCCGTCCCTCGCCGGACTCGGCTCCTTTAGCCGGACTCGGCATTTTCATAATTTAGGAATATATAATCAGATCCAATTATCAGCAAAAATAACCTGACACCAAGTGATAGTATATTAGATCAATTACATTCCTGATCTAGACCGAAGGTGGAGCTTGGTATAGTATTGATGGAAACTTGACGAAAGTAGCCTTTGGCAAGTTTGAATGTGAATGGAGAGAAAAGGAGAATCAGAATTTTCCAAATTTGAACATGCATGTGCCATTTGTAGGACTTTATTAAAGAGTTGTCATGTTATTATCCTGTAGAGTACAGTGCAGATAGTACCTCTTGAGTAAAACAAATACTACAGTTATGAGGGTTAAGTTCAAGTAGAGGCTCTATGATTTGACAACACGTATCTTTCAATGGAGACATGAGAGATGTTTTGAAATATGCTCATATTGTGTTGGCAGAGAGGTTTTATCCATGGGGTAGGCAGAACACAGAAAACAGCATGCAAGTTTGCAGCAGAGATTCATTCATAGAACTGGTGCTGCTGAAATGAAGTTTATGCTGGTCTCTGATCACAGAAGTACTGAGGCAAATTGTTTGAAGGGAATATGGCATTGAGAGAGTTCTGATTACAACATGCAGAGCCAGAGCCTTGGCCTTCCCAGAAATACTCAGGCACTGCTTAATTACTGTCCTCATTGATTATTGACCTTGGGCAATACGTTGTTCACAAGACACTCCGAGTGACTATTAAGAAGAAAAATTAGGCTGTGTAAGTCTACAATGAGAAACAATTTAGTGCTTCCCACATCTCGGGGGACAAAGGCCTATATTTTAAATGGCTCAGAAATGGCCCAGAAAGCAGAAGATAACACCTGTTGGAGGGGAGGCATAGTCCCCAAGCCAGGGACAAGGGTTAATTAGTGATTGATCTTGGTTATGTTTATCTGTTTTTCTTAGACATACACTCTGTGTACAACTTCAATCGCGCGCACACACACACACACAAACACACACACACATACACACACACCGCAGAAACTGCTGTCTCAAAAAGAAAAAGCCCTCCCCCTTTCTATTCCTTGTAAATGACCAAAGTGCAGAAACCATCTTGTAACCACAAGGAGAAAGGCCAACTGGCCAAGAGTGACAGACACAAAGAAAGAAGAACAACAGCATGAATGGTCCTGCTGAGCTGCCAAGACAATGCAGGGAATCCCCCTGTAGATTTAGGAGAAAATAAATAAATAACACTGGTGGTTGTACTAAGGATGGTGTTTTTGTATAACTTCCCGATTACCACATGGCCTGAAACTCAGATACGAATGATTAGAAGTGTGTGAAATAGGCATAATATACTTGATTACAAACAATATACCATTTTATGATTTTATGTCTTATTTATAGTCATCAGCCCCTCATGATTTATGGAATCTTTCCGGTTTTCCAGAGATATTCTAGAAAGAATAGCAAGAAACCCAGACCTTCTTGGGAAGTTTTCTTTTCTAGGGCTAACAGAGATTATTGAATGTTTTATGATCATTGTGTACTACTAAAAGGACTATGGTAACAGTATCAAGTGTGAAAATTAATAAGTTAAATAATTGCTCAATTCAGTGTTGATAGGAACACTTGAAAAGAAGTGTCAAGCATTTTGCCCCTCACAGTTGATTTTTATTATGTTAGTGCCATGTTTTGACATAACATTGCAAATGGCCTTTAATTGAATAATATTGGAAGATATTTTAACATGGTAAACATAATTTTACACAGATAAGGAGGCCCTTTGGTTGAATAGGTTTTCACAACTACTGCTGCAGTTGTGCTCTTATGCTTTCCAAAGTGCCTTCTCACCTGTAAGATGGGTAGAGTCACCTCTTGTGCTTATTCCTTTTGCTGTCTATCATTGTAGTTACCTGATTTTTGTTTTGCCATCTCTATCAATAGAGTTAACAAACTATGAGGCATTAATTTTCACTCCTTCAAATATATTTTATTAGAGAAACATGCATTCTGCAAGAACCTGATTGTTGCATGTGTGTGAACTTATTTGCAAATAGATTGTTGAAAGTTGGGATGTAAGGATGAATATGGAAATGGCTAACACCTGCATAAATATATGTATATAAATATATACACTCTTATTTTTAAGCTTTTCATACTTTGTAGATTCTCTGCAAAACAGTGTTTTGTGATGGCCAGAACAAAGTTAAATGAATGAGCAGTAATAAGGCAACTCTAGTATGCAGAAATGGATCTAAATGTCATCGAAAATCAAGCTCAGATTCCATCTTTGTTCCTGAATTACTCCGTCTACTCTTTGTACCTCAGTTTACAATGTCATTGCATTCATTTCATATTTGCAGGATCACCCAGCTGGTCTTCGAAATACCACATTATCATTGAAATGAATAATTTAGGGCCTGACTCCTGTCTTAGTAATGTTTAACACTTCATAAATGTTCGATAAATAAAAGTTGCTTTAAATTACATAATTTATAAATAAACATTGACTTAATCATTCTCCTAAACTTCCTACACCTTCTTTCTGATGTAGACACTTCCACTTCCGATGCATTTTAAGACAATTGCTTTTTCTACTAGCTCTTCTTTCCAAGTTCTCTTTGGGTTTCTGTGTCTAGATTCATTTCCAAACTTCTTTGCCTCAATGATAAATGTTTGCTTGGATAGGGTTCATATTCTTCTAGTGTAGAAAAATAAAAGGTACTAAGAATTTTTAATGCTTTTGAATAAATAAAATATAAATTAAATGATGTTGCAGCAAAAGACTTTCTTTACTAGATTAAAAAACCTAGATATTACTGAATATCTATATAAATGAGAATATATTGATGAATCATTTTAAATTCATATAAAACATACAGTTAATAAATATTAAAAGAAAACAATGTAATAGCATAGGAAATTTTGGTCAACTAATTATTAATTAAAAGCAGTGATTCAAAGATAATGTCACACAGTGTTGTTTTTCTAGAAATAAATATGTAACTATGTATTTCAATAGAAAAAAATGAGAGCCATATTCAATAAAAATTGTTAACTTTGCTTACCTGAGTGGTGGCTATTTGATATTTTTTTTCAAATTCATTTTCTTTTTCTTTGTTTTTTATTTTAGAAAATTTTTGCAATAAAATGTAAATGCATTGGTAGTAAAACAAAACAGTAAACTCCATTGTAAAATCTGAGGGATTGATATAAAAAAAGGTTCAAAAAGATTTCTAGTAATATACACATAAAAAATCACATAATTCATATTAACTATCAGCTTTAATTCCTAAACCAGCTAACAGAACTAAGTTTTTTATAATATATTATGTAATATAATTTTGATCTGTGTTCTTTAAGAAACATTTATTAACAAAAGCTAATTTGTCAATACTGAGCTGGTTAGGGAAACGTGGGAAATCCATGCTTTTCTTGCTTTCTTACTAAATAGAAAATTTTCTTCAGTGTAACACTGTTGAATTAGAATTCACCTCAGGCTGTTTCAGTCTACGACTGCAATTTGATGCAGTTGTATGGAACTCTCCCTATTGATTTATCTTGCTAGAAGCTACTAAAAAGTATAGGCTGCCACAGGTTTGGGGAGAAATCATATTGGAAAGGTGGAGTCTTGGTTCACATAGTAACAAGCAGTTTTGACTAGTAATTTTTTTTCTTTCCTCTACTTAAAGTAAACATTGTAAATTCTGTTAATGGATGTCATCTATTGATGGAACTGATAAGAGAAGTAGTCATTTTGTGGTGATGTTGTTGCTTTTTTGCAGTTCTTGGAAGTGACTTTTGTGACTTCAATTTTCATCAGCTTCCTTTCAAAATATCAGCCATAGGGGTTGATATTTCCTGTACACTTCTTTCCCACTAGCAGTAAAACAGAATAGTTTTGACCATGATAGTCTGGTTTCTAGTAAAAAAGAATTGATAGCTAAGATACTTTGTCAGCTGGATATATTAGTTTACCAACACATATGTTTTTTCACACCTTATTTTATAGTTTAAGCATCATTATTTGGGGATTGCTTTTAACCCATTGCTGCTGTTTAAATTTTTCTCTTGACAAAAGAACATGTTCTCTTTTCCTAAAACAAATTATGTTAGAATTTTAAAATTACATATCTGTTGTAAATCATGCTTCATTGCAATATGTATAATATGTCATAGAAAGAATTGAAATATCATTTATTGAACAATGGTATGTCTGTACTACTGGGATACATAGCCCATCAGAGCAATCCTTACCATAATTCTATGGCTTGCTTGTGACTGCAAAGGCCATGTGGTATTAATAACTACCAGAGAATTATGATCCAGTAAATAAAATTTAACTTTACAGTTACTTTTATTTTCAAAATGTCATATTTATTCGACTTATCACCAAAGAATTGTCTAAGTAGTTTTTGCTTTGTTTTCAGTTTCATGTTGAGAGTGTTTTTCTCATTTATCGGTAAATACTAGTGGCATGATTTAATGGACAGATTGATTTGAACTGAGGCTTTTTGGTTTAATTCCTCACCCAAGTAAAAAAGTGCTTACAAGTGAAAACCTAAGATGAAATAAGAAAATTAACAATGTAAATTATTATTCTAATTATATTTGCTTTTTTTCCATCAGATGTTTTGAAATGTCTGCCCTTTATAAAGGGTTATTAAGTGATCATATCTTAAGTTAAAAGATAATACTTTAACAATTCTAAATCATAAACTAAGAAAAAATACAAAATACACAGATATCTTCCTAATTTGTCAATCTGTCCTACATCTTTGATCCTTACTGTTTGGCAAAATATTTTCTATATCTAGTTACAAGTGGATTATACAGTATTCTCAAATGTGGAACAAATGGCAAACAGGTCCTTGAGAAAATGCAATGTATATAAAATGTTATTAACATTTTACTGTTTGCTCCTCACCTCTGAAATAATGGAAAGAGGGTTAAATTTGATAAAAGCCTACTTTGCTTCTTATCAAACATGATGTATGGATGCATTCCTCACTAATATTTGAAGATTGGATGAGATACTGTCTTGCTCAATGGTTTGGTGACTGCAGAAATGTCATCATGGTTGCAGTGCTATAAGACAGATTTGCTATTAATTCTGATGCATTATATTGGGGGATTTACTGTTAGGTAAGTCAGGCAGGTTAATTAAAACTTTACTCTGTGTAAAAGTAAAATAAAAACATCAAATCCCCCCTTAGTCTTTAATGCTATTAACTGGCAGTGTGCAGATAATTTCAGATGCTAGCTTGAAGGGTCAAAAGAATTGTATGTATGTGTACATACTACATATACATTTTTTTTCTATGCAACTCAGAAGGAAGATAAAATGCTGTTTTCAATATGGCATTTATATGCCAGTGTGTGATTTAGATATGCAGATGTGGAAAGACATGTGAGCTGAAAGTAACAATCCAGCATATTTCTAAACATGATGCCCCATTTATGTTCAAAATGATATGGATGGAATCAATTAGGAGAAACAAAATGGGTTCCAGGACATACTTTTAAAATGCTGCAGAGTTACTTAGGAACCTGATGTTATACTTCATTTCCCAGCAGAGCTGTAATGCTGTTGGAGTTGGTAATGGAGCAGTACAGAAATGAATCAAGTCTCATGTGCTCTGTCAAGAACATGCCCATATTGGATATGCTAGATTCACTGTTAGAAGTTGTGTATACATGCTTAGTAACACATTCAGCAGGACAGTGACCAGGGAATATGACTTCAAGTTGTGCTTTGACATAAAAATCTTTTTATTTTCCTTACATGCATTGTGTTGCCATAAATCATCTTGCAGTACTTCCACCATTACTCCAGGGAAAACGTTTGCCCAGCTGTTTCACTTTGTCCTAGTGCTTGCCATTCACTTGGCTTCTCTCTGACAGAACTCACTTTACAGCAGTCTTTGGCTCATAGGCTTGGCAGTTTAGGATTTTGCATATGAAGTCATGAGGATTGTTAAGTTTTCTTGAAATTGTCCAGGCAAGCATTCACCACTCATGTAAGTCATATAGAGTTATATAGAACCCATATATATTGAACTCGTTAATAAATTTTAGTATCTTTCTATGTGGATAAAACCAGGGCCAATAGACAAACTAAACCGTAAATATAATAAAGAAAAATAATTACTCACACTCATAAGGCATTTATCTTTTGTTTTAACTTCCAACTTATTATTTAGTTGAATTTGCCAGATTAGGGAAAATATTATTGACAAAATTCCAGAACAACTTTTCTGAATTATAGTTTTTAGCAGAGAGTTCATAAGCAATGGAAGAAAGGGAAGGAAGAGATGCATTAACTGATTGCCTTCATCAAGCCACAATTCAGATGATAGGATGTGATTTCCAAGTTAAAGATCTAGAAAAAAAATCTTCTATTATATTCTACTCAGTTATTTGACACATAATCACTAAATTATTAATTCTTATATAATCTGTATGAGATACATTGGCAACAATAATTCTTCTTACATCTTACAAGTAAAAGAGTTTATAAGCCACTGCTTAATAAGCAAAAGACTATCTTTTTGGAATACACACACACGCACACACACACACACATACCCATATATACACACTATAAGCAATTATGTGGTTAATAACCATGCATAAATTTAGTAAAAACAATTTTTAGTTTATGTTTAACATCCCAATAGCACTTGAGATCCTTGGCTTAAAATGTAGAACCAGAAATATAGCAGTAATATACTTTTCATCGAGGTACACCAGATGAGCATAGAGAACCTTAATCCTATTTTTTTAAGGGAGGTAACAAGAAAGAGTTCAAGAGAAAAATTACAAGTGATCAGTATTCTCTAGGATTGTTGCCAGATGATGTGTCACACTACGATCATTCAGGAAAAAAATAAAATAAAATGCTATGAACTACCATGACACTGATTTTATTTTTATCATTTAAGCATTAAGAAATGCAATGAAGGCTATTGAAATATTAATTGCCACAAAAAGGACCAAGGTCCTAGGAGTTCAAGGAGCTAGAAATGATCAATTGTGACATCATTATAGTTTCACAATCACTTTGATTTAAAAGCATGTTGCAGTGTTATATAGTCTATCAATAAACTCTGCAACTGGCTAATAATTTATGCATGATGAGTATTTCAAGTATTCAGTTTAACTCAGTCCTCAGCGAGTGTGGAGTGTGTACATGTAATCTGCAAGACCAGAATAAAGAGAACCCTCACTAACATTTGCTCTCTTTTTTTATTGGTTGTTCAAAACATTACAAAGCTCTTGACATATCATATTTCATACATTTGATTCAAGTGGGTTATGAACTCCCATTTTTACCCGTATACAGATTGCAGAATCACATGGGTTACACATCCACGTTTTTGCATATTGCCATACTAGTGACTGATGTATTCTGCTATCTTTCCTATCCTCTACTATCCCCCCTCCCCTCCCATCTTCTATCTCTACCCCATCTACTGTAATTCATTTCTCTCCCTTGATTTTTTTCCCCTTTCCCCTCACATCCTCTTATATGTAATTTTGTATAACAATGAGGGTCACCTTCCATTTCCATGCAATTTCCCTTCTCTCTCCCTTTCCCTCCCACCTCTCATCCCTGTTTAATGTTAATCTTTTTCTCATGCTCTTCCTCCCTGCTCTGATTTTAGTTGCTCTCCTTGTATCAAAGAAGACATTTGACATTTGTTTTTTAGGGATTGGCTAGCTTCACTTAGCATAATCTGCTCTAATGCCATCCATTTCCCTGCAAATTACATGATTTTGTCATTTTTTAGTGCCGAGTAATACTCCATTGTGTATAAATGCCACATTTTTTTAATCCATTCATCTATTGAAGGGCATCTAAGTTGGTTCCACAGTCTAGCTATTGTGAATTGTGCTGCTATGAACATTGATGTAGCAGTATCCCTATAGTACGCTCTTTTAAGGACTTCAGGGAATAGTCCGAGAAGGGCAATAGCTTGGTCAAATGGTGGTTCCATTCCCAGCTTTCCCAGGAATCTCCATACTGCTTTCCAAATTGGCCACACCAATTTGCAGTCCCACCAGCAATGTACAAGTGTACCCTTTTCCCCACATCCTCTCCAGCACTTGTTGTTGTTTGACTTCATAATGGCTGCCAATCTTACTGGAGTGAGATGGTATCTTAGGGTGGTTTTGATTTGCATTTCTCTGACTGCTAGAGATGGTGAGCATTTTTTCATGTACTTGTTGATTGATTGTATATCCTCCTCTGAGAAGTGTCTGTTCGAGAGAGAGAGAGATTTTTTTTTAATATTTATTTTTTATTTTTTTATTTTATTTTATTTTTTTTTAATATTTATTTTTTAGGTGTAGATGGACACACACAATGCCTTTATTTTTATGTGGTGCTGAGGATTGAACCCGGGTCCCGCCCGTGCTAGGCAAGCATTCTACCTCTGAGCCACAATCCCAGCCCATAATATTTATTTTTTAGTTTTCAGCGGACACAACATCTTTGTTTGTATGTGGTGCTGAGGTTCGAAGCCGGGCCACATGCATGCCAAGCAAGCGCGCTACCACTTGAGCCACATCCCCAGCCCTAACATTTGCTCTTAATAGAAGCATCCAAACAGATGTTACTCTTACTCTATTTGGGCTATTATAACAAAATACCTTAGTCTGGTAATTATAAAATATGGAAGTTCATTTTCTTATAAATTCTAGAGGCTGTGATGTCTACAATTAAAGCTGTGGCATTCTTGGTTGACTACTGAGGGCTGCTCACTCCTTCTAAGATGGCATCTTGTTGCTGCATCTTCCAAATCAAAGAAAAGCTGTGTACTCCCAAGGTGGAGAAGAGAAGGAGAAACAAAGTTTTCATAAATCCTCTTTAATATGGCCTTAACCCATTCAGGAGGGAAGATATGGCATAACCAACTCTTACTACCAACACACAGACAAAACTTGAATTTTGGACAAGGCTATTCAAACCAAGTCACATTACTTCTTTATCCATAAATATATAGTAAGTTCTTTCTCATGAAATGCATACACATGATTTTCTGAGTCACATGTTAAAGATTTGAACTATTATGTTAAAGGTAGTCTTTAAAACAAATTCCAGTGTTTTGAGTTAATAGTTTATATGGTTTATAATTTGGTCCATTCTTCATTCATTGCTGAAGGAAACAAACTTATATCTTCTATCTTTTCTGGTTTGCTGGTTAACTTTGTCTCAGCGAGTCAAACAAAAGGCAGATGCAGAATTCATATTTATTTCCTCATGAATTCCAATCACACTAGCCCTTGGCAACATTTTTCTGTTAGATATTTGAGGATTTAATCCACATTTCATGGTGCCTAAATTTGCATATCTCTGGCACAAAATTCCTTCCCTCCAATCCCCCCCCCTCTGGGAATGTACTCTCTCTTTTTCTCCTCTGATTTTCCTCTATTATTGGAAACATGTGTAGGGGAGTCTAGTCAAGTCAAAACTTGTTGTAGACTGTGTTTCACACATCATGAAGAGTTTTTATAAAACTCATGTCTTGTACTACATTCACAAGTGCTCCTTACATGTTAACATTAGATAGATAATTTTCACCCTGAGAGAATTTATACAAAGTTGAAATTTTATTTTTATCACAATTTACAAAGTCAGGGATCATAGCTATGCAACCAACATTCCTAAGGTCTCTGAGCTAGTACTTCTGGAGTCAGATTACTTTTATTTGAAAGTAAATGTTCATGCGTTTTTATTTTCCTTTTTTTTTTTTTTTTTTTGGAGGGGGGTAGGTTACTGGGGATAAAACTCAGGAACACTCAACCACTGAGCCACATCCCCAGCCCTATTTTGAATTTTATTTAGAGACAGGGTCTCACTGACTTGCTTAGTGCCTCACTTTTCCTGAGGCTGACTTTGAACTCAGGATCCTTCTGTCTTCACTCCTGAGCCACTGGGATTACAGTTGTGTGACACCATGCCCAGCCGTCATGCTGTATTCTTGGTAGAAGGCTGTCACACCTCACTCTAGCCTCAGACCCACACCCAGAAAAATGGGGAAAAAGAAAGACGTTACTAGTGAATGTAAATTATCCTCAATGTGTGCCATTCCAAAGAGTTTCCATCATACAAGTCCATGCTACTTTGTAACACACATGTGTATTCTATACTCACCTAGGCTTCCTAAATGGTATGTACTTAATTTTAATGAGCCACAGTCCCATCATATTTATATGAGAAATCATAAATCTATAAGGACAATTTGAAGAAACAAGAAATATACAGAAAAAACCAATGTCTAGTAAAACAAGAAATGCTTGAACTATTTTAATTACTTTCATGTTTATGTCCATGTCTAGGTTCAGCCACAGCTTGCTTTGTAAAGTTCATTGTGTGGGGGGCTAGGCATGTGGGGTGAGAAAAAGAGCCTGGTCAGCTTCTAACACTCACCTACTTGTTTTGTCTCCCCCCTTTTTTCTCCTCCCTGCATAAGCCAGGAAGAAATTAGGGATTCAAGGAGGTTGAGTGACTTCAATAAAGAAATAAGTAGAGACAAACAGAGCTTTCTAGAGACCAGATCTCTTCACTTATGAGGTTACATAGAAAACACCTTATAATACCTGCATTGATTCACTATTATTCTAAATTATGACTCACACATTAAGGAAAGCTTTGGATAAAATCACTAAATAAACAAGGAACTGTTTCTCAGTTTGGAATATTTGTTGCACACCATTTTTTGAGACTTATAATAGAAGGAAAGATATAAACAAAACAGAATTACAGTTTTATGTACGTCTAAAATCTTATTTTGTAAAGACTAATTTAAAACTTTTTGAAAAAGCACAATAAGTAAAAAATAAAATAAAAAAATTAATCCTATAAATCAAATGTTTGAGAATATGTAAGCTTATAAAATATACAACTGTTTATTTAAATCACAAAAAAGTGTTCAATGTAACTTTAGTGGCTGAGCATTAATGTATTAATGTAGTGTGTATGTGAGTAACACACATAGAACATATGTGGGCTTAATGTGAGTTCTTTAAAAACTAGTGAAAATTTTGTGCATTTCTCCAGAAATTCTCAGTAGCAAATTAGAACATAAATTCAACAGAGGATTTGTTTCTAGCCACAGAATTAAACCAATTTACCATCACTTAGAGATGTTAAGAAACCATAAGTGCATGATTTAGTATGAGATCACCATGATGAAGCTTGCCTCTGAGATTAGGATTAACTTCAAACAATTGGAATGTAGTTGGGGCTAAACAATTGGAATGCAGTTGGGGATTCTTTGCCATGCAGTGTCGAAAATGGAAAGAACACTACACAGCCAAGTATGTCAGGCAGATTTTTTTTTCCTTATCGCTTTATTTCTTCTATAGTACTTCTTTAAACCTGTAATATTTCTCCCTTCTTTTTCTCTTCCTCTCCTCCCTGTTTTTATTTTCTTTTTGTGTATGTAAGAACCACCTGTTTATTCTTCATATTAACTAAGAGCTAAATGAATATTTGCTGAAATAAACAAAGCCTTTGTGATAATTGTGAAATATTTTACCAGCAAAAATATTATATGGCAAATGTTTTAACTTTTGAACACTTGATAGTTTTTAATAAATTTTTTACTTCTAGAGTTATATGTACACAAAAATCTATAAGTCAATTTTAGTGGTTCTCTATATATGCATTTAAATGAGAAAAGTTAATATTAAGAGGAATCTTCAATATAAATCTTCAAAACTATAATGTAAAAAAAATTTTAAAATGAGATTATAAACAAATACTTTACTACTTTTCCCAATAAAGGTAACTGACTAGAAGGAAAATAGTTTCTAGTCTGAAATTTAAAAAAAAAATTCTAAATAAATATGAGTTGGTAATGATTTTAATACTCCATTATTACTTTAATTATTGATTTTATTTACTATTTAGATTGGCTGTGGCTTTGGTGTTTTGTACTTTGCAGAAATATCAGTACAATTTTTCTACCAATCCATCCATTAAAAGTGAAATTTGTAAATTTGACCAATAGATGGTGCTAATTAGGGCATCTGCTAAAACATTGACAAGTCCGTTAAAAGGTTGTGCTTTGTTGAAATGGATTTAGTAAGCTTTTAGTGAGTGTCGTAATAACCTCAGTGTAATGCATATCTTAAATGAGCAGTCGTAGAATGTGTTCTAAAACCCATCAAGTTTTATTGGGAACCTGATAGGTTTTATTTCCAGCTGTACAGGTACTGTGAATCATAGAAAATGTAGGAAAAAAGTTCAATGAGGATTCAACCTTGAATCCTTTTGCTCATTAGAAATCCCAATTAGGAATAAGACACATATATAAGATTTATATAGTTGTCTTTCCTTCCTAAGACTTAAGGTGACATACACAGTACCTCTTAAAATAAACAATAGCCTTTGAAAGTTTAACCCTAACTCTGGGCAAAAGGGTTAGGACCAAAAAAACCTGGCTTGTGGCAATTAGACTAATGGGGAATGATCAATTTAATATAAAGAAATATTATTGTGGCAGGGCATAATTAAATATTGTGATTTAATACGGATTGAAGAACAATCGGCAGATCAATAGAAACTTGGAAAGGGTTTTCACTTACAACCACTGCTCTAATCCTCCTTCCCAAGGCATATTTCTCTGTCTTGCCATAATACATATATGTATCACTCAGATTTTAAATATCTTTTTAAAAATGCTTCTTTAAAAATTGGTGTGATTTTTGCAGCAAATTTTACCCTTTGTTATGCATGGTAACATGGACAGTGAAAGTTGGCTTAAAATTTAAAACATCATTAGCTTGATTTTGTATAATGAACTTGGCTGAATTTAGAATAAACTCAACTTATTGCAAAGTGAAATTCTGTAATTTAAATACTTTACTTTTATGTGTGTGCATCATTATCTATGAGCATATCTAGCTATTTAGAATATAGTAGAAAAGATACCCATATTTTATGTTGATAATTCACTTTTTCTTTCCAGTCCAAGGGAAAGTCAAACGGACACATTATTGAAGCAAAATTATTCATATATATCACTTTCTTCAAATGCTTCATTCATCTACCATCATTAACCTTGTTAGTATTCCATGTTTCATTGATCTCTTTCTTTTTTTTGAAAGGATGTTTTAGATTGCAAGTTAACGTTGTTTCTTTTCTTTAAAGTACAAGAGTTTAGAAATTTTGATTTCATGGGAAAATATATCAAGCATTGAGGTAGCCCCAGCTTTCATAGGTCTAATGATGAAACCCAGCTATATATGTAGAAACTAGTAGAACCTGAGAGAAAATGATCAGGATTAACTAATCTTCCAAAAGATAAATGCAAGATAGTGAAACAGAGCTGCCATTCCTGTAGTTTATCCTTCGTCTGCTCTGTCGGAAAAAAAAATATGCTTTTTCTTTTTTGATACAGTTTCCCAGAAATCGGTAAGTTTATAGTGGGATGGAGTGGGTTTACAGAAATGGAGAAGGGAACTTATACTCTTTCACTTACAACATGTTTTCTGTAGCTGCATTACCTGCAGCACAAATCCTCCTTCTGGCAATAACTCCCTGGTCAATTCACTCAATCTCTCTATGCTTAGTATCTGTACCATTAGATGGAAATGATAATGATAGCCATCTTTTAAAGTGGTAATTGTTAAATGAAGAATTGCATTATTAGGTTTTAGAATAGTGTCTGATGTAATCTCTAACATTGGATCCTAGCTAATTACTATCATGTTCTTAATTTTCTTTCTTATCAAAATTTTTAATTAATAGGTAATTAGCATAATTTTGTACATGGGGGGGCATGAAGTACCCTGTTTTCATATACTTGGTTTTGTACAATATAAATAATAGCTTCTAGTACATTGTTAGAGCATGCAGAGTATGTAAAACGGAATTCTCTTGAGTCTTGATTAGTATTTTGTTTAGATGGAATAAAACTGATGTTTTTGTAATTCATTGTTTTAAAAATCAACTAACTATAGCCTATGTGTTAATTTGCAGGTAATGTGGCCAATATGGGCTTCAATTAGCTAAACCAATTTCAGCCTTGTCCCTCCCATTTGGCTTGGCAGAAATGGCTTGGGATTAAAACACTCACCCATTTGAGCTAAACACATTCAGTGTGACTACCAGGTGCCAAAGCATAGATTGTACATTCTGTGGCTCTAATTAGTAGTGGCTCTAATTAGTACTTGGATTAACTAATTACCCCACCTGGTTCAGTGTTTTACAAAATAGTCCACTGTTACTCACCTAGGTTCTCCTAAGGGTTCATTTTAATATCATTATCACCTTAACATATCATCCCATTATTATCACGAGACAAATCCTGTAAACAAATCATTACTAAGTCTCACTTAGTGGTCAGTTTATTTGATTCCCAGGTAGGTGTTTTTTTTGTTGTTGTTTTTTGTTTTTGATGGAATTTGATTCTTCTTAACATCATTTTACCAGGAACTTAAGGGCGGGGGGGAACAGAGGTAGATTAGGTGATATCTCCATATGAAGTACAAATTTCTGTCACTGGTAGGTTAAATTATCAATAATTCTAGAGGAAATAAATTTGGTCTATTATAAATCAATTATATTTGTGAATAAGATACTAAGGTAAGGGTAGAATGACAAGATACTAAAACATGTACAAAATTAATAATGGTGAAATACAGTGGAGGATGTGAACAAGAATGTCATATAAACCAGGTGTAGTGGTGTATGCCTGTAATCTCAGTGTCTTGGAAGGCTGAGACAGGAGGATTATAAATTCAAAGCTAGCCTGCACAATTTAGCGGGCCCTGTCTTAAATAAAATAAATAAATAAATAAATAAAAGTAAAAAAATGAAAAATAAGAAGACCTGGAGATATGGCTCAGTGGTTAATTGACTCTGGGTTCAATCCCTGGTACCAAAAAAAAAAAAAATCTTTGAGTTCACAAATAATCAGGTTTTTTTTTGTTGTTGTTAAAAAAGTTTATGCTCTTTGGATCAACATGTGGAACAAAGGGTTAAAAAGAAAATCATAGGTATGGTACTTAAGACAAACCTCTTAACTGGGGTCAAAGGATGCTCTGAAAAAGATGGGAGAGTGAGTACCAAGAAGAAAAATTTTGTTTTATTTTCTAAGGTTAAAGACTAGTAACATTGCCCTAAAGCCTGGACTTTCTTATCTTAAAAGATATGTTTTATATGGCATTTTAAAACAGAACAACAACAACAACAACAAAAAATCCTCCTCCAAGTAGAAAAAAGAAACCAAACAAGTTTGAAGAAATTCTTTTTATAATAAATACCCTCCAGGTTGACTCATGAGTGTGGTGAGGAGTTAATGAAATTGAAGTAGTACTACTCCTCACTTTAAGGAGAAAGAATCATGAGGCACTGCAAAATAGCATGGCACATTAGGTGATGGCAGTCTTCTATGGCTTCTGTTCTTCACTAATAATACATTTTTTGTCTAAACATTGAAGTTAAGATCCTGAATTTTTCTGGGAAATGTAACCACAGGAAATACATCATGGCAATCCTCAGTGCCCAAGCTTAGGTAGCAGTAGGAACTGGTCTGTTCATTTAGTTTAAACTACACCCCTACATAAAATAAGTTGGTGGCAATGTATCACAGAACTGTTATCCAAGTCAGATTCTATATAAATTTGTTACTTGATTTTAAATATGTTTATGTTTTAGGAGAAATGATGTTTCGCACATAAAAATTGAATCGAAATTATAAATGAAAAGACGTGTGTGAGAAAATATTCAGTTGAGGCTAATGGCTTTTGTTTTCTTGAAAAATCATTCACATGAAGAAGAGGGAACAACAGAAGAAGTTGATAGAATGAAAATAACTCTAGTAGACTTATGGAAAAAGAAAATATATAATGATGAAATGGAAAGAAAATGTGTGGACCTAAAGGGTCAGGCATCTGGTTCAAAAACAAGGAAATGTTATTCAGTTTTGAAAAGTACAGACTAATAGATCTGAAGAAAAAAAAATGATCTGAGGCCATCAAGTGGAAATATAACCTGCAAAGCGGTAATGTCAAATGAATGCCGCTGTGCTTCACTGTAATGCACCTCCTGTCAGGTGTCTGCAGGTATTTTCCTTTTTAAAATTTGCCTACAGATAGGTTATTAAAGTCATTGCAAGCAGAGCATGTCTTTCCCATGACACAAATTAAACTACACAGGAACAGAGGCAAAATGAAGGACAAGAACACTTAGAAGGCACAGAGAGAGTTGTCTGTGAATTACATGTTAACACTGAGGAATGATTCTAGTTTCATTTGATTTGAAACAAAAATTTGATTTATAAAAAAAAATGCATGGACAAATTAGCTCTAAGGAAATATAGCAGTAAGGTAATTAGGGTATGCAAAACCTATGAATGATTCAGCTGATCATATTAGCACAATTAGTAGCTTGGAGAACTTGCTCATAATTTATAAAGGGCGATCTTGCACTTCAGGCACCCATAACCACCCAAGTTTATGACTGATATGTCGATCTAGTCAAAAATGGCCTCCTCTTTTATTTTCAAAATGTTTCGATTGTATGGTCTGATGTATGTTTTTGTGAATTCAATTAGTAATTTGTGCAGTTGCATATATAGAGGTGTGTATGCATGTGTGCATGTGTGTATGCATCTTTAATTTTCATCCATTCTATTTTCATCTCTGCTTTGAGTATAGCAGTGGTATTTGGTGTCCTTGTTCTATTCTTTACACTTTTTCTCTCCTAAAGCATAGTTTCTAACATAGGGTCAGGGTCATTGGCACTGACTGAGAAGCCTTGTGGTAACAACCTTTCAAAATTCCTGAAGATTTGGGTCTTCTTAGTTTCTCTATTACTGTAGCTGATTGAAAATTTATACAAAAATCCACATTCTGCCTAATTTTCTGCAGCATGTCAGCAGCAGATACTCTATTAGAGTTTCCTTCTTGGCTACGAACCACATTTCTCCATTTACCTCTTGTTCTCTTACATTCTCCTGTTCTTCAATATTCAATAAATCTTGATCAGTGGTTCATAGATCCTTGACAGCTTGTAAATTGCTTGAAAATACCTGGTAGTACGTATGAACACTAAATATGAATACTAAGCAATGCAGTTTCCAGAATGCCTTTAAAATCCTAATAGTCAGCATCCAGGTATGTTAATAATCACATTAGGTACTTACTGATTTATTGAAACTCAAATAAATATGGAGCACTATCTGAATTAAATAAAAATGATCTCTGGGAACACTTTACTTCCGCAGGTGCTGTTTAAAAATAAACTGAATAGGAAGTCCTCTTGAGTTCTTAGGCAAACCTATGAGAATATTTTAGAATACAGAAAGAAATCACCTTGTAACATAGAATGATCTTATAATCCATATATGCTTCCATATCCTCACACATTTTATTGTAATTCTAATTTGTTTAACTGTTACTATGAATAAACACAAAGACACATTCTGTAAGGTCAATGTGTGTTAAGGTTTGGATATATGCTGTCTACCAAAAGCTAATGTGTGAGAAAGTTCAGAGGTGAAATGATTATATTATGAGAGCTATAAACCAATCAGCAGAGAAACCAATCAATATGGATTAGGTGAGCAGTTAACTGTAGGGAGGTAGGATGTGACTAGAAGAGTAGGTCACTGAAGCCATGCCTTTGGGGTGTATATTTTGTGCCTGGTGAGTGGAGCTTTTCCCTTCTGTTTCCTGGTTGCCATGTCCTGAGCTGCTTTCCTGTACCACTGCCTTCCATCATGATGGGCAGTTTGGGCCAGAGCTATGGAGTCAGCTGACCATAGACTGAGACCTCTGAAACTATGATTCAAAGTAAACTTTTCCTCTCCTAAGTTGTTCTTGTCAGGTCTTTTGGTTGCAGTGATACAAAGCTGACTGAAACATTGCATTCTTGTCAAAGAAGGTTAAAGAGATGGGTTGGTGGCAATATTGATAGAGAAGAGACAAACTCTCACTACTATTTTTCTCTCTGTCTGAACGAATGGATATTTTGCATGAAGAAAGACACATTTTGCATAACTTCATGTGGTAAAGACATCACTTACATGCAGAGGACCTCAATGTAAAACAATCATTAGGTTGCATGCCAGTTTTAGAACATTTTCAATATTCATTGTTTACAAATTATGTAGGTTTTGTTGTGTGTTTTAAAAAATTAGAGAGATGGAAAGTACCCAAAATATTGTACTAAGTACTCTCCATGTGGCACTCTAGAGTGCTGTTCCCCTGGGACTGCACTTGTTTCCCTAGTGAACTTAATCCCTAGCATTCTGCCACTAGATGTAACCTTATTTACACCATTCACTGGAAGCAGGCATAAGAAGTCATAAAACTCAGAGTACTACAGTGTAGCAAGCCCTGCAACAATAAGATGAGGGGGATCTGTAGGGAATTATGCACAGGATAAATCCAATTTTTTTTTTTTTTAGAAAGAGACAGAGAAGGCCCTTTTGTCAGAACTTAAAATTGTTTAGAAACGACAGAGACTGTTATTGGAATGTTTACCAGACACCTTCAGTTTATTGTGTTTGTGCTCTGTAAGGAGCAATTGGAAGCCTGCCACTCATTAGGAAAGTCATCCATTTATTTAATCCTTTCACTGAGAATTTAATGATTACACATTTTATGTAGAAGAAAACCACATTGGCCTAAAATATGAGTTCTAGTCCTGTCCTAAAATAGTATTATTATCCAGATAGACCTTATGTCTTCAGTCACTACCTATATACCATCTGCATTCTCTGTCAGTGTCAATACTGAATATTCCCAGGAAATTTCTTGTGACTGTATTAAACCTTGAAAATGTACATATGTTTTTAAAAGATTCACTTTTATTATACTCTAGTACATAAAATAACAGGCTCAAAGTATCTCTTTGGTTAGGTAAATACTACATTCATGATCTCATGATGTATAGGAAGATCCAGATATTAAGGTAAGCAATTTATGTCATTAGGGACAATATATCTCATTGAAGTACTGTTTATGTTCCTAACTTATATCAATTGATGTCCCTATGTTATTTAAATATCAGCTAAGCATTATTATTAAAATCCTTATAATACAACTATTAAAAATACAGAAACTGAAGAAAAGCTATGCAACTTGGTGAAGTTACAAAATGAAAGAAGCATGTTTTCTCTCTCAGTGTTTACATTCTAAATGTGAGAACAACAAATTGTAAATGGTTAGATTAATAAATTTCATAGGTGATGTGGGCTATATGGTTTTTACCACAACTACTCAAATACATCTTCATAGAAGAAAGCAGATATGGATAAGGTATAAATTCATTAATATGTTTGGGTTCTAAAAAAACTTTATTTATTAAAAAAATAGCCAGTTTGGGCAGAGAGCAAGAGTCTGCCAACCATTCCTTGGAATCACTTTGCATATTGATTCCACTTTAATTATATTGAATATATTTCTAAAACCTGGTCATTTGGGGACTACACATTTTTTATCTTACAGATATTTAATTTAATTACAATACTATAGATATTATCAAAATAATTTCAATGTAAATTCTTTTATACTATGGCATATTTCAAAATATTGCAGTAGCAGGATTAATGTGCTCTGTAAATCTGATTAATGAGTCCTAAAACTGTAGTATAAGTTGACAACACATATTCTGAGTCTGTAAAATATTTTGTCAAAACTAGCTAATACATACTTAAAATTTTCTCTGCAATTAAACATTTAAACAATAATAAATCCAACTTTTATTTCTTTCATTTTGTGTTAAGGGAATTGAGGATTATTAATTAAGGATTTTTAAGTTAAAATCAAAACCTTATTGCATTGTAGGGTAGCACATCAAAAATTAAGAACCCATGTAATTAATTTGTATTGTACTGCTATAATTATCTACTTTATGTCTGACAAGATCAAACTCAGCTACGAAAAAATAAGTGAGCTACTAAAAACAATTGCATATTTAAACATATATTTTGTCACAACAAATCCTGCTGAACAGTGTGTTAAAAATTGTGAGTCAGACCAAGGAGAAGGAGAATTTGAAGCCCATAAATAAATCACTTTTAGGTATAAGAATGAAAAGAAAAAACTTACTACACTGCATGTTTGAGGCCAGAATGTCTCAAAAGTTGAATTCCATGTTAAAAATATAGAGCTCACATGTCTTAAAAGTTTTGTAATTGCCGCCCATAGTATGTTCAGTGAAAGCAACCAACAGTCACATTTGATTCCACTTACATGAATCCTGAAAAGGGATAAATGTGCTCTATTAGGACAATTATTAAATATTTTTTTTTCCTTTTTAACTGAAACAAGTACCCAAATCTTGGTGCCCTGCGACACAAAACTGGTTATAACAGATTGTGAGCTGGCTTTCACCTAAAAGGTGACTTGAGTCTTATATTCCTTAGTTCTATCAATTCTCAGGGTGGCATATAACTTCAGAGGATATATTTGTAATCCTGTCATATGCCTGAAATGTGAGGGTCAGGTCTATGTACAACAATGTTAATGGGTAGTGCGGTGGAGCCTTTCTTCACTGCACAGTTTGTTGTGTGCAAAGTACTCAAAACTGCGTTCTTCTTCAAGTGGTTAATGCAACATAAACACTTCCAAAAAACAAACCTTTGAAGCATAAGAAAGTGCATAGGGTCATAATGGAAACTGAGAGGTAATAATAGAGCAGTGTGTTTAAACTGCCATGCGCACTGGGGCAAGTGTGTACTAACCACCTCAAAATGTCAAGTATGGTGTTATGAAAGGTTTTCCTTGTAAGATCTTTCAAAAATTGCATATAGGAATTCACATATAAAATTTGGAAGGGAAAAAATCCTTTTCAAAATCATGCCCTAGAATGCGTAGATAATTAGGTGATTTTGGCTGCAAGCAGGTGGTCAAGGGAATAATGGACTTCAGGTTTTGGCCTAATACCATAAATAAATGAAGAAATAAATAAGAAGCCATGATGTATACCTATGCCTCTCTTGTTTATCATCATCCATATAATTTTACATCATGTAACTGTTCAGGTAAATGAAGTCGGTTTTTTTAAAGTAATGGTTTTTAAGTATCCAAATACAAATCAGACTGCAATATGAAGAGATGCATAATATTAGGATAGTTATAGAACCACTTTGAGTTTCTTTTTTCTCACCCAAGGGCTGGAAATCTTGAAACACCTTGTATGTGAAAAATTGAAGAATTTGTGTACAAAAAGTAAATGCTTTCCACTGTGCTTGCCATGAAATAAGCATCCCACAAAATGTAGCTATGATCACTAATGCAAAGAGAAACTTATATTTTGACACCCTTTATATTACTCTGCACTATTTAATTTATATTCTATAAACGGGATGAAATTTTCCATGCTCCATCATGAAAAGCTGGTCTTAACATTTTATGTAAAATTATTTTAAAACATTTTTGTTTTATCATCTCTCTTTCTTACTCCCTTTATTGATTTAATTGAATGAGCAAATATCAAGATTTATTTATATTTAACAGTTTTAAAATAGGTAAAAGAGAAAATTCTCATTGTATAAATTCAATTTCATTTTATTTTGATATTAAAAACAGCCAGCGAAGCACAATACATCACATCAATTATAACACATACAAAGTAATTTTAAGAGTAAATAAGAGACTCTTCCTTCACACTGCATCTTGGTGGGTTTTACATAATTATATCCCTAATTCTATACCATTTCAGGAACATATCAGGTACCTGGCTAATTTTACTTCTAAAAAGAGAAGTCAATATGCTGAGACTTCCAGTCTTTGCAGACTAGTCTGAGAATCTAGAATTGCTGCAGGTAAACTTGAGGCCAACAAAGCAACACAAGTCAGTAAATAACGAAAAACAGATATTTATAATTTCCATCCTATACACTGTCTGCTGAAAATTAAAAAAAAGAAAAAAGCTAACAAAGCATTCTTTGTTCTGTTTTGTTTTGTTTTGTTTTGGTTCCATGGATTGAACCCAGAGGGGTACATAACCACTGAACTACAACCCCACCCCTGTTGTTGTTGTTGTTGTATTTATTTTTTTATTTTTTAAAAATTTTTATTTATTTTTTGGTGCTGGGGATAGAACCCAGGGCCTTGTGCATGCAAGGCAAGCACTCTACCAACTAAGGTATATCCTCAGCCCCCTAGCCTTATTCTTATATTTTATTTAGAAACAGGGTTTCACTGAGTTGCTTTAAGATGTTGCTAAATCACTGAGGCTGACTCTGGACTCATGATCCTCCTCCTGCCTCAGCCTACTGAGCCACTGGGATTACAGGCCTGTGCCACTGCACACAGCATTAACAAAGCATTCTTAATTCTATTTTATAAAAATGGTGTATACCAAAAATGAAATGACCACCAAATTCACACAATAACCAAAAAAGTAAAATTCTATTTCCAGAAATTCTCTACTCCTGCAAACCTTCCAAGTTTTCTGCCAAAACAAAAAATACTTTTTTCCAATGTTTTTGTGAAAACATTACTTGTTTAAAGAGTCTTTTTAAAAACTATTAAAATTGGAAAGTAAAACTTTGAAGGATATAAACAAGTAGGCACATATTGTTTTTCAAGCGTAAGTGCAAAAAGGTAAATCATGCTGGGGAATAAAAAAGTGTCACTTCTGAGAAGGAGATGTTTTGTGCATATTATATTGTCAGAGAGCAGAAATATAAGCTGACTATTAGAGAAGATATACTTTCACGAAGCTCGTATAGAAGATGTATTTTGACTGTGGTAATACTGAATGCTTATGACCTTGTGCTTATCCAACTCTATCTACTTGAGCATGACCCACTGGCTGGTCAACAGACATGTACCTGGGGAAACTGAAATAGTGCCTTTTACTTATCTTAGTTTACTCCAGCCCTTGCTATGATTCCTTGTTTCCTTTAAAGGTATACATAAATTTTCAATGCTTTATTTTGAAAGCTACACTTGAGATTAAATGCCTGGTTCCCTAATTTTAGTTCTCAAAATATGTCCTTGCCCTTGATAATTTTCCCGCTCCTGATCATTTGTGGTTGCTGTCCTGCTTCCATTCTCAGTCTTCTTAATTGGTAAGCTGAACAAAAGAGGAAAAAAATGGATAATGAAACTATTTATGACTACATAATGCAGACTAGTCTGAGAATCTGGAATACCTCCACAGAACTAAAATCTCCAAGAGCATCTTAAGAGAGCCGGAGACACATAGAGAAATAATCAGCAATTTTTCCTTTCTAACTATCATCTCTAGATGGTATACTGCTTTTTCTTTAAAGAAATCAAAGATAAAAATCAAGTGAAATATGTTTAGAAAACAGCAGTCAGATTGTTAGTTAAAATAACTTCAGGTCTGCAAAAATTAGACTTATGATGAATATATAAATATCTCATCTTTTTATTTCTTCTGGAGCTCAACACTACCTTAGTTGATATCAAGTAATGGTTTTATATTGTCTACTGATGTGATTATTTTTAAAAGAATTATGAAAAATTTCAACAAAGATTTGATCCAATATTCATGCAATTTTTTAATTTATAAGCTATATAATTTCAACACAATGCTGTCAGAATACTTGCTAACTTCAAATTTTTGACTTTGACATAGTTCAATATCTTTCCTCTGATCCTAACTTAAAAATTTTAAATAATCACTTCAAAGTACCCTTTCCTACTCTTTTTTCCTGCTCTCTGCATCTATTCACACACACACACACACACACACACACACATACACACATACACACACAGAGCATGGAAGAAATCTGGAAAACATAATTATTTGAATGTGACTAGTTTAGTTTTTGTGGGAAATAAAAGTGAACAAAGTTAGGAAGACAAATAAACCTCAACTCCATTATGAATATCATTTTAAAGTATTTTCCAGAGTTAACAAGTATCCTTATTCAGCAAAGCATAGCAATAGGATTGTGGAAAACCATAGCATTTAAAATACTAAACGTGGTACTAGTTCAAACTCCAAAAGTATATTCTGAGTTCAGTTTCAATTTTCAGGAAACTGCCATTGTAAATTTTTTTCTTCTGGAGAAAGTTTGCTCACTAAGATATCCATTAAAATTGCGAAATCGATTTAGAAACAACATAGAATTTTCAAATGAAATCTATTACTAGGATTTCTCTGAGCAAATGTTGCCAAAGAATACACTGGAAAAACACTGCTCCAGATGTCTCATGCACAAGGAATAATAATCTAAAATTTTTGCAGTTATTTTGTTGATGGCAGATCCTACTAATAATATGAGTTGAGTGACTACATTATTTAGGATCTCCTGTTAGATGTTTTAATAGACAGAACCATCTTTCACACTAAGGTGTATTTGAAAGCTTCAGTGTATCTCATTGCAACTAGTTTGGGGTACCAGACTTAGAATCTCTAGTTGCAAAATCTCCATCTACAAACAACTGGATTTGAAGTCTTGTGAAGATCTCTTAACCTTTTTGAATCTTGGTACACTCATTGTCAAATCTTTCAGTGGGGATGGCCTTACTTTCCCTTCTTTCTCTCTATGTCATCTTTTCTTCAAGACAAACAATTCTTTCTTGGGAAGAGAAGTAAGAATCTCCACATAAGGAAACCATCTCCAATTGTCTCATTTTTCTTGCAAGCTGTAATGAAAACAGAAAACATGTTTTACTCTGGTTTCTGCCTTGTAAGAAATGGTGGTATTACCTACCGTGGGCAACTCTGACTAATTTTGTAGTTTGAATTTATGAAAATGAGCTCTCTATAAATATGAGCTATATGCTACAGTATTAGTTTTCCTGTGAAAAAGTTCTTGTTTTGTAGCCTTCTTATACCAATCATCTGCATTTCTCAATAAATATAGAAATAGGAAAAGTGGAGGTGTCCTGTTAGAATAATTCAAATACACCAAGCCAGTGATGCATACAGTAATAGTAGAATTTTTCAACATTATCTTAAGTATTTCAGTGTCTAATGAGATAATGAGCTAATATACACTAAAAACATACATAGTATGAAACACTAAATGTTTTCAGAATTATACTTTCATCCAATATAGAATACCTTCCTGTGTTGAATTAAAGATGGCCGAAAAAGATTGATTCTTTTTTCCATTGAGAAGTGAATTATGTTTCCTCACTTCTTCAACTTTGGCTGACCTGTGAGTGCTTCAATCAACAGAGGATTGTAGCAGTGATATTATGGCAACTGCAGATCAGGCTTAAGAGGATGGCTGCTTCCTACTAGGTCTCAGGAATTCCTAGTCTGCCATGAAAGAAATACTAATATCCTAAGAAGTGGTATGGAGAGTTCCTGAGACCATATGAACAGTAGAGTCAGCTGAGCCCAAAATTCTAGCTACCTCCACAATAATGCCAGGCATACTCATGACCAGGCTATTCTGAACCCTCCAGTCCAACCAGACATAATATGAAATCCATGATGTAGATACCGCCTGATGCCCTTGACTCCAAGACTTACCTAGTAAAATACTGCCTGAATTCTGAAGCCATAAAATTTTATAGTGCAATAATTAGTATTTAGTCACCAAGTTTTGAGGTAGTATGTTATGCTGTTCTGGATGATAATATCATCTCTACAAGAAACAAAGTGGAACACATATGGATAATTGATATATAGCAGAAAACAATAAAAAGCTTTAATAATTCAAAGGAGTAAGGTAATCTGGTAAGATTCCAAGCCTTTTGAGAGATTAAAAATTAATACAATTAGAAATATATGGAACAATAAAGAAGCATAACTGCAATAATTTATTTATATAAAGAAAAATATATTTCATATCCTTTTGGTTCTCTTTGATTAGTGCATTATAGTTGTATAGAACAGTTGGGTTCATTTTGACAAAATCATACATGCATAGAATTTAATGTATTCCATTTCATTCCCTGATGTCCCACCTTCCCTGCCCTGTTCTTCTTCCTCTGCTCTACTGGTCATCCCTTCACTCATTTTTTCATTTAATTTTGATTGATGTTTTAGACTTTTTTCCATATAGGAAATTCTAAAACCTGAGTTTTAAGGATGGGGATATATGTAGCTCAGTGATAGAACACTTGCTGGTATGTGCAAAGCCTAGGTTTGGTCCCAAGAAACACAAAAACAAACAAGCCCAAACAAACAAACAAACAAAAAAAAACCCAGAAATTTACTAAAAACCCAGATTTTTAGTCACATTTTCTCTGTTAAACTTTTAATTTTATAATATATATCTATATTTTTCTTTTGTAATATGAACATGTTTATTAGTGTTGATGGTAACAAGAACAATTGCTTATACAATTAAATTTTACATAATTTCTAGTAGCTGTTTAATTTTGCATGATATATATATATATATATATATATGAAAATTATATTTTAGTGATGACATGATTTTCTAAGTTAGCAATTACAATACCACATTGATTATTTTTTGAACTTTGTTTAGAAATCAGGGCTATTATTGATGAACATGATATTCTATAGTATTTAAGAAGCAAGCATTTATAATCTGTGCAAAACTGATGAGTAATTTAAAGCTTCTATTTTATTCACTCATAATAAAAAATGAAGGATATAATATTTTTTCCTGTATTATAGATATGGAAAATGAGAAAAAGAGAAATGATTCATGCAGTATGGATTTTAAAAAGGATGGAAGCACAAGCACATTTATCTAACATTAGGGAAGATCAAACTAAGCTTGAGAGATAAGAGAAATTTCACTTAATTATAGGCATTCCATGAAAGTAGGAGGCCAACCTAAAATACTGGATTTCAGCCTCAATTTTGAGTCCTTTAAATATCAGATTAAGTGAACAATGTAATAGCATTTGAACCAAAGCTGTTGTCTCAAAAATCAAATTGTCATGCCCCTGTAGAGAGACATAAATTGGAGAAATTGTCTGGGTCTTTCTCAGAAAAGCAGGTAAGGAAAACATACTGGCTCTTCCTTCTGTGCTCTCTCATTTTTTTGGAAACACCAATGAAGAACTTCCCTTGGGATGAACTATGAGCTGAAAATTAGAAGCACATAGAAGTGCATCACTTTCACCTCTTATAAGATCATTTGCTTACATTTGGTTTATTCATGTCTAAAATCATAATCTAGTGTTTTGTATGTCTTGATATTTGGAGGAAACAAAGAGGACCTAGAATAGGCTAACCGTAATCTACCCTCCGAGTATTGCTAGTTCAATAGAGTCCCCTAGGAGAGCACTTACTCTTAATCATGAAAGCCAAGATGGGGTGAGGAGTACTCTGGCAGAGTAGGCTTCTGCTCAGGAGATGTGAGCCACCTGGGAAAGTAAGAAGTTCGAAATAATCGGTAAGATATAAAGACAAATCCAAAAGTGGGGTTTCTGATGGCTCTTCCTAGCCCTGATGGGAACTGGAACTGAACAATTTAAAAAGGCTGGGATTCTTTATTTAAGGGGGAGTACATCAAAGGCAGGGATAAGGTTGCAGTGTGGGAGGAGTCTTGTTTTGGTGCTGGTTTCTCCATGTGGCAGTGGTCTTGCAGTAAAAAGATTATTAGAGTGAAGTTAGCCAATCCCTAAAAGCAAATGCCAAATGTCTTCTCTGATATAAGGAGGGTGACTCAAAATGAGGTAAGGAGGAAGAGCATGGGAAGAAGATTACCTCTAGATAGGGAAGAGAGGAGGGAGGGAAAAGAAGGGGGAAGGGGAATTGCATGGATGATGGAAGAAGACCCTCATAGTTATACAAAATACATGTATGAAGATGGGAGGAAAAAAAGAATAGCATTACCTTAAATTAGATAGAAGTGATGGGAGGGAAGGGAAGGTGATGGGGGGATAGGAAAGATAGTAGAATGAAACAGACATTATTATTACTGTGTGTATATATGTGATTGCATGACCAATATGATTCTGCAACCTGTACACTCAGAAAAATGAGAAATTACATCCCATCTGATTCAAATGTATGATATATCAAAGTCATTGTACTGTCATGTATAACTAATTAAAACAAATAAAAAAATTCATAAAAAGATATATTAATCAAATGTATTGCATGCTCCTATTAGAACCTGATTTGTCTTTGTCTAAATTTTATTTGAAATAGCTGGAGAAATCTGTGTATTAGTTGTGTATTATATATTAAAGAATTATGATTATTTTTTTTTAAAAAAGATTATTAGGTGTTTGGCAGGTTACTCCCATCTCCAGCAGGCTCTTTGACCCTAAGGCTATGAGCTAAGACAGGGCACCAGCATGATTTTGGCTTCTCTAGAATGGGGAATTTCACCCAGGAGTTGCCAGAGAAGCAGCTTCCCTGTCTTAATGGCTTGAACAAACCCATAATTTATATATGGCCTCCAACACAAGCCGTCATTCTTATCTCTGAGTAGAGTGCTTCTGTTCTCTGACAACTCACAGAATCATTCAAACAGCCTAATCATGTTTCCCCAAGGAACTGATGTCCCTCATGTTCTTGAAACTAGAGTCAGCATCTCACAGCCCTAGGATTTTCCTCTGTTCCCAAATAGAACATTTGTGTGGCCCTTTCTGGGGCATGCTGTTCTTTTATCCCTTAGACTGTGGTTATATACAAATAATATGCTATTCGATACTGGATGTGTCATGTTCTGTTATCCCATAACCCAAAGGCAGGACTGTTTCCTCCACCAATAAGGTGATAAGAGGAAGCCAATGCATCCATAGGCATTTGACATAAACAGGGAACATCTGTATCGGAGAGGTAAGAATCAACTCTTGCCTACTTCTACAATATACAGAATAATAAAACATATTCATTAGCTTCAAGCAATGAATATGTTTTTACTTAAGGAGAGGTCAAATATAATTAGATGAACTCAATATGCTAACAAACAATCACTGTGCATTTTCCTGTATGTAGCAACTATAGCAATTATAAAATTAGGTTTTACTTATTTTATCAAGTCAATTGTATAGGAAATTATAGAATACTCCTTGGAATTATTGAAGGTTATTATTTTTAATATCAACCCTTTATTGAAACAAAATCTAGGTTTTAGAGATAGATAAGCTCAGTAGAAGAGACTGAATTAAAAATTATTTTTACTATTAAGTAAAGCTGAAAGCTCAAATAGGTTAAGTCATCCTTCTCTTATATGTCACAATTGGCTCCAAGGAATAAAATATTAAAATAATACAATTGCATTAAAACATAATTTTTATCTTTATTGAGCATTTGTTAAAAAATCATTATAATCCTGAAAGATACCAGAGTTAATGAATAAATAGAAGTTTCAGTATCAAAACCCAGCAGTTTATAACTTAAGGATGTCTCTAGGATTCCTATGGAGGATTCCAAGAATACCTGGTTTCTTAGGGTAATTCAGGTCTTTAGTTATGCTCTTCTATATGAAATAGTTTGTTTTAGATTTTGAGAGTTTCTTTGTTTTCCTCTACCATCTTCAATTTTTTTTTTTTTGTGAGGGCAGGGGGGTATGGACCTTAATGTAAAATTTCTTGCTTTCTGATCAAATGTGGGTGGCACTAAAGACACCTAGTGAATGTGTAGGATTATGTAGCCCTCTAAGCTCTACATAAAATGGGCAGATCCTTAAAATAATGTAGTTACCTGAACACTATTTTAGTTATGTCAACAAATACTTTGTTTTACTTAAAATATGAAAATATTTTCGATAATTCCAGTGTTTTAAAATTATCAGTGAATGTGAACAGATTTTTAGAATAACTGTATTTAATGGAATGCCCTATAGATGAGTAATCAATAACTTCCATTCCCCTTTGAGTAAAATAAAGATATTAATTAGCTATCCTACTCTAGTGTAAATGTAAAATATTGAATTTCTATTATATCTCCTCTAGAATAACTTTCTAGTTGTCCTAGAGTAGGCATACTGACTCCCATTTTTGCATTATTTTAAATAATTCTAAAAAATAAATTTTCATGCCAGCAGTTTATTTTTATATAAAATATTTTGCATTTTAGGAAAAGAAAGTGTTAATAGCTCTACCAATGGGACTTAAATATATGATAGAAATTTCAGAGATATTTCCAAAATTGGCATGCTTCACTGACAGTCAAAACACCTCAAACCTTTCCATTTGTAATTGAATCCTGCATAGAGTAAGAAATGGAGTTTGACATCAGGTACTCCTACCTTACAATTACTAATAATACTTCACAAGTTCTTTTTCTTTATTCATAAGCTTTCCTCTATTTTGGAAACCACCTATATCATGTGCAGTTTTCAATACCCTATCCATTTTTTATTAAAGCCAACATTAGCATAATTAGTCATAAAATATTCTGAATTGTACTAACTAGAAATCCTATGGTCTTTACTGACTTACTGTTTTCTCTATTCCCATAAAACTTAATTCAAAAACTTTTTTTCTTATATTTATTTGGGCACATAGTCTCTAAATGCAATTATAATCCAGGGGGTATTCATATAGGAATACCTAGATATAAAATACCTTTTATGCGGTCCCTCTCATTAAGTGAGCATTCTTTCTAGCAGGGACCACTGATATAAAATAAAATGTATTAGTACCTACCTATGTATTTTCTTACAACTCTGACAAGTGCTAGAAAGATACGTTCTTTCTCTCCATATTTATCTTGCTAAATGAATAAAGAGCATAATGTATGAAGATGAAATAACAAATGAAAAGCATTATAATGGCTTAAAATGTTGAATAAAATTCAAAAATAAGTATTTGTTTTTCTATTGGTGCCCCAAAAACATTAGTGTAAACTTTAAACACTTCAAATTTATTATCTCATAATGCTATATATTAGCTCTTACATGGATTCTGCTGGGTCATCTCTTGTAGATATTACAGGCCAAAATAAACATGTTTTCTCTGGAACTTCTAGGGAGAAGTGTTTCTTTGATTGTGCAGGTTGTGGTCAGAATACAATTCCACATAGTTGTTGAAGAAATGAGCTTACTGTTTTCTTTTGGGCTGTTCTCATTATCAACTTCGAAAGGCCTCCTGCATTCCTTGACTTGTTACCTTTTTTTTTCCATCTTCAAAAACTACAGTCAAGTCCTTCTGTGTTTTGAATCCCTGACCTCTCTTTCTGCCTCTTTAGTCACTGCCCTGTTCTGCCACATTTCTCAGACCCCTCAGTCTTCCTCTTATGTGCTTAATGCAATTGCATTGAACCCATATGGATATTTTAAATTTTTATGTCCATTTGCAGACTAATAATAGACCTAATTCTATCTGTGAATCCGTCCACAGGGCTACCTATATTGGATTTCTACTGAGTAACCTGGGGAAAGGGACAACTTTAGAACTCCACTGAATACATTAGGCTCCTTTAGTTTTATCTAAATCTGTGATAAGTGTGTGCAGATGAGTAGAACTACATACTGCATATCCAAATCATAAATTCAAAGTGATGAAACAGGCAACTGAATTGTTTTTAACAAAATTAACATATTTTTGGCATATTTTCATGTTTTCTAAATGATTAAATTTTGAAATAATGCAAAAAATAATATGAGCTCTTGATTATAGCTTTCTGAAGACCAAGACCTCTGTTGGTGCTCAGATATTTTAATCATCATAATAAATATATTATGGTCTCTTGATGTGGGAGCTGGGTCAGCTATTACAGAAATTACCAGCTCTCCTTCAATTATATCAATCATAATATAGTGCATTAATTCTCTCAAATATTATAATTAAAAATAGAAATTATAAATAAATACATATATCTTCTAATTTTTCTTCAATCACTTCCCCTGCCATTTCAACCATTTCCTGTTGTGAAGGTGAATTTATCTTCTCTGGTTTCCATGGTACAAGCTTAAACTCAGAAACAAAATTTATTTCCAAGAGTATAGTTTCCAAGGTAACCAGATGGCAAACAAAACCAGAAGTCTCCCTCAACATCAACATGTTCAATTTCTTTAAGAGGTGAACATCTTAGTTTTATAATTTTGGCAAGAGTTACTAAGGAAAAGGCAGAGATTAAGATAGAATCTCCACCAAAACAGTTTAAATTGTTTAAAAGGTAAATGTTTACTTTAAAAGTTAAACATTTTATATATCTACATCTCCTTGAGGGTAATGAAATAAAAGCATTCATGCTAATTGTGCTAATTTCTATTCTGTATTTTTTGTACAAAACAGAAATTTCAAAAGTGACAAAGAAATAATACATTTTCAGAATTCCATTTATAAAGATAGTGGATATTACAATTTAGTGATAAATTAGTAAGATAATATTGATGAATGTTATATATTACATTTATGTATAAAATATATAATTTAAGTACTTTTCAGACAAATACTCTAAAATATATAAAATATTTCAACATGAAAAATAATTTAAAATCAGATAGTCATTGGACCTAGTTGCTATATTATTATTTTTTTTCTAAATAGTTAAAAATCAGTGGGGCTAGGTTTGTGGCTCAATGGTAGAGTACTTGACTCACATGCATGAGGCATTGCTTTTATCATCAGCACCACATAAAAATAGATAAATAAAATAAAGATATGGTGTCCATTTACAAATAAAAATATTTTTTAAAAATTAGTAATACATAATAAAGATATCATATTAATTCTATAAAAAATTCACAAATGATATGTTTATAAAAGATTAGTGGTATAATTCTAGTAGTCTTGATTCCTATCACCTCAGTGTAAGTCTTAGAAAATTATTATTTTAATACTTTAAAATTGTTATTTCTTTAAGAAAATATAAAGTAAATTTTGTTAAAAATATTAGCAGCATGAAAAAATTGTAAAAATAATAATAATAATAATAATAATAATAATAATAATAATAAAATTTCTCTTTATCTATATACTGGCAACATTGACTTTGAGCCTTTTATACAAAAGTAGTATATTTTTCCACCCCTCAAATATGGAGTGTTGATGTGACTTTCTTTGACCAAGCAGCATTCACAAATATGACTAAGTAAGAGGCATGGGACATCTTTCTCCCTGCAATGCACCATCTGGTGCTGATCTTGGATTCCCTCATACCATGCAGGGTAGTCTGAGTTATCCTGCCAGAGGAGGTAGAGGAGTGGCTATATGGAGAGCATTAGCAGACAGTCAATCCCAAGAGCCCCAGCAGTTGAACACAATGCCAGGGTGAACTTCAGTCCAGTTCAGCTAAGGCTTTCCCAGTCAGACCTCTCAGTTTGATGCAGACAAATTTTGACCCTCAGAATCATAAAAATTTTTTCTTTTTTTTTTTAAGGTATTAAGTACTGGGTTGCTGTGCCATACTGTATACTCTCATTGGCATATTACATTTCTCGTACATTTTACAATGGAAATGGAATCAGTGATTTTTTACATCAAAGCCTCTCTTGCTAGAGATGTAGGTATGTGGTAGAGGAAATTCTCATCATGCATGAGGCCCAGGGTTCTATCCTCAGCAGCATGTACAGAGAGACACAGAACGCATATCTGTCTTTCAGTAGTCTGGGAGGGGGAAGGTGTCTTCGATCTGAATTTGGAAACAACATGAAAAGATTTCCAGTTTAACAGCACATTTAAAAACAGAGTTCTCAAATTCTAATTGTAAAATAGTATTTTATATCATCTTGACTTATGAAATTATCAAGTATTCATACATTTCTTGTAACTTGCCACTGTTATAAAAATTACAAGTTGAAAAATACAGTATTTAACCAAGATGCAAAATATATTTGGAAGTAATATAACTCATTATGTGAAATAAAACTCATCTGGGTGGGATGCTATTTTATCTTGGATAAAAATTATAATTTTAAAAATAGTATGTATTGATATTTATCATTCAATTAAGTTTTAATTTATCAGTTGATTTTTTAACAATTCTGCCAAATGTAACTCTTTAAAGCTGAATATTATCTGTATATCAAATCTAATAGGAAAAAAATGCTTCACAAAATAAAATTATCAACGTTTTAAGTGAATTTATTTATTTTACCATGATTATGTGTTAGTATTCCCAAATGATTTTGAACACTATTTTCTGCATAATAATTAGCACTTTAATTCACATATATGGACAATTCAGTTATGCTCTTTGGTGTTTTCCATAATATTTCAGTTCCTGACTACAATTGTCAATATTTTTTTTTAACCATACAGAGATCTACATGCAACATTTGAAACTATTGAATCCCTTCTTGATTTCCATTGTACTTCTTCTTGTCTTTTCTTCTGTATGTCCTCAGGCTTATTTTTAAACATTTATTTTTTAGTTGTATGTAGACACAATACTTTTATTTTATGTAGTGTTGAGGATCGAACCCAGTAGCTCATGCGTGCTAGGCAAGCATGCTACCTCTGAACTACAACCCCAGCCCCTCAGGTTTATTTTCAATATTTATAAATATTTTCGCTAACTTTCAAATTACATGATGAGATTATTAGCTGTAGCAGAAACTGCATAATTCCTCCATCATCCATTTTCATCTTGTTCATTTCATAAAACTTTTGAATTTTAGCATTAACATGTAAACATCTACATGTTTACATCTAGAGATTATATTTTTCATCATTACTTGAAATAGGACCAGTGATGTACTAAATTCCTTATTAATTGAACGTAAGTAGAGGTGACATATACTGATTTAATGTTATGAAGTGTATTACTTACCAATCACTTTCCATCTTTATGACCTAGAGAGAGCCAGAATGTAGAAATTTTTATAAGTCATATTATAACATGTTGACAATTATAATATAAAATAAAACATTTTAATAGATAACTTTGTGAGTAAAGATATGGCCACAGACTGTTAAGAGGAAAAAGGAAAAATATAAATATCCATTTAGTTCTTGGCCCTGTATTTTTGGAGTATCTTTTTCTACAAAACCCTACCTTGAATGTTAAGTAGTAAAGGGACTGGTAACTGAAAGTAGAGTGTCTAAGAGATAAAAGTGAAATATTTGGAAATCTGGTGATTTTTTATGTCTTGCCAAATTATTTAATAAAACTATTACTTGTATTAAAGAAGGTGGTACACTAAGACAGTTGTTTTTGAGAAATAGTTTAAAAAGTCAGAATGTTTATGTTTACCTTTTGCAAGTTTTAGTAACATTGCATAAAAGAGAGAAATATAGATCATATAGAATAAAATGTGATCTTGAAGACATTAGTCTGCAGTGCACATTTTTTCTCAATGGACAAACTTAATTTCAAGTTTAAGTTCAAACAAATGGTCTGAGTCACAGGTGATTTTGAATTGCTCAGGGTATTAAGAGGCAATGATTTTTGTACCAACGGTGAAAGTAAATAAGGCGCCTTACTCAATCCTTTCTAAGAAGAAATCTTGGTTAGGTTTAAGAAGAAATAGTTAGTACCAAAAAGAATATTAGATGTTCAGAACCAAAAATAATATACGTTTTTCTTTCTTTTATATTACATATCCAAATTATCCACAGTCTCTGTCAGTTTTGTCTCCAAATTCTAGCCATGAAATGATTGCTTTTCACCAATTTCACAGGCTTAGTAGGCAGATTACAAAAGGACAGAAAAGACGTTTGGACCAAGAGAGCCACACGAAATTTGCAACAGAAATTGGAGAAAAAAATATAACATATTCTGCATTTGTAAGAGAGGTGAAAATATTGAAAAAAAGATAACATATTAAACCACTGTCACATTAAGTTATTTTTCAATTGTATGGATTATTATGTAGGTTCACCAATAAAAGAATATAGAAGTATTATGAAAATGGAGGAAAGAAAATCCAATAAATATTATCCCAACAAAGTTAAAAAAAGAGAAAGAAAAAGGAAGATAAAATGAGATGTGAGTAAGGGTTCAAATTGAAAACAAAGAAATGTTTAGAAGGAAAGAGATGGAAGTCTGAAATTCTAACTGAAAAAAACTAGAAAATGGGTGAGAAAAACAAACTATAGTGAAATAAAAGAAATAGCAAAAATAAGATTTACAAAATCCTTATTGGAATGCCTCTTTAAATGCAAAATGTTATTTTCATTGTGATTCTCCATAAAGCAATCACATTGACTCTAGGAACGGTTACTTCCTCCTACTTAAATTCTACAGATTCCTTGAATTTGTAAGAATATTGCACATGGAAGAAAGGGAGGTCAGAAATTTTCTTATGCAAGGAAATATTCAGAAATGGAAGTGAAGAAACAGAAGTTAAAGAACCATAATAGTTTAATTGTGGACCAAGAAAAAGAGAAAGTACTGCCAGTTCATTTCTAATCCTGTTTTGGCTTTGAGATGTTATACTTGAGTCTATTTGGAAATGTAGATTAAAAAAGATTCATGGTCCCTGTGTAGACAAAGATTTGTATTAGTATTTTGTCAAAGTGACTACACTGTAATTCTGAGAATTTTGTTTAGAAAGGTAGCTTCAGTATTCATTATCTAAAATATGTGTTATCTATTTCTCTTAGGAGAGAAGAAAAACATTCTGAAGAAATCATTCTGGGAGATTCTTTACGAGTCCATTTAAACAGTTAATTAATGACAAGGGTTGGGGGAGCACTAGTCATGTTGATTACTCAGAGATTCATAAATTTATCATCTTGGATCATTTGGGTTTAAATCTTTAAAGTAAAATTATTCCAATCATTGTTCTCTGAATTATAAATCAAGTTCATATTGCTCTTAAGTGCAAGTGGCTGTTTAATATGATTTATAGGGTATTAGTAATAATGGCATTTAGCAGCATAAAAGATCATTTTTTATACTCTTTTTAAAAAAGCCATTTATTGGCTCTTATGAATGTAGAAAGTCTTTTGGTTTTACATTTACTGGGATCCATTTATGTTTTTACATTGGCTGCATATTTAATTCAGAGTTTTTAATGAATCTTGAATTGATTATAATTATTGAGGAAAGAACATGGACATTTCAAATTTAAGCATTTGCTGCCTTTTGTAGCATAATTTTCTACATGAATGAAGGTCCCAAAAGAAAAAAAAAATAGTATTGTATTGTTTAAAATCTCACGCTGTCTTTTAATTTGGTCCTTTCACACCTGAAAAACTGCAATAAGACATAAATGACCAACATATTTCCAATGTTGTGAAACTAGACCATCGTCTATGCCAGATATTCTATATTATGAGAAACAATGGGTGTTTTTTTTTTAAATTTAATTATGTAAGGAGCAAGAGAATAATAATTATAGCAAGAGATAATCCAAGATAGATAAAAAATGTAGTCCAGGTCTTACTTTGATTTGTCTCTGGTGGTCTGAAGCCAAGGTGTCATCTAATAATGCCCAAATTCAGACTCAGTAAGATGAATATGTGAGTTAAGTTAAAAATACACATATGGAGACAGGAGGTTTCATTGTTTCAAAAGTATAGTGACTCCAAATTCCTTCAGAAAAGGCTAATGATTTATGTGTGCATGTTTCAAGATTTTAAAATTGGAAATATAATTTAATGAGCTTAATTATAAAATGGGAAATTGATTGGTTTTTATTAATTAGCCACAATAAGATAAATGGTGTCTGTGTATACACAGCATTTTCTACTCAGGTTTTCCATTACTTTACATTAGCTTTTACTTCTTTGTGATGAGTGGATATATGCCAGTGAAGATGGTTGGCATGAAACTTAACCTTGATTCTTAGCAATTCGTGGCCAGAAATTAAAACTATTTCTTTTCTTTTCTATAGTTTAGATTTCACAAAGGAAAAATTTTTCTATTATTTGACTTGGACTTATCTGTTGTCCAATCTTGTGACTAAAGTGCTCAGATAGTCTAAATGATAATGCTCAGAATGACTAGAGTAATCAACTGGTTGACCAATAGGGAGTAGAATCTTTTGTTGTAAAAACATGTGCAGGGCAATCATAACCATGACTACAAAAAATAGTATATCCAAGAAGCAAACCCAAATTGAGTATGGTATACTAAATATCTTAACAAACAATGTCCTTGTTTTTACTACTTAGTTGTCTAAAGGATAGAGTTCTTTTTAACCCTCTTCATTGAAAAAAATCACCATAAACACATACTAAAAATTTCAAACATTATAATGAAATTATTCAAAAAACTACACTATGTGCTTCTACCAATACCACACTTCTAATTTCCTCCCAAGGAATTTTTGTAGTTAATAATTTTGCAGAAAGAATTCCTTCAAAAATATTCCCTGGAGAAATGAATGTATTCATCCAAACATACCAACAACATTATTGTAATCATCACTGTTATTATTTTTACTATTCTTATATTCATGACTTTATAAGTGCCTTGTTTCCCAAATAGCAGTATACACCAAGCAGAATAATTGCACCAGAAAGATGTCCAAATCTTAATTACCAGGGCCTGTAAACATATTATGACATGGTGCATCACAATTCAAATTACAATTGCAAGTATAACTAAGTTGCTTATTTACTAGTTTACAGTGAGATATTCTTGGATTATCTGAGGGAATGCAATACAACAGCAAAACATTTCAGATGGGAGAGAGGCAGGCAAGAAAGCCAATATGACAGAGAGCATTCTCAATCAACTGGTCAATCATTGCTGATTAGAAATTGGAAGAGAGAGGCCAGGGGCTGATATGTGGATATCTTCCAGAAGCCACAAAGAAAGTAAAACAGATTCTTATCTATCCCTTGTTGACTCCTTGATGTTGTTCCGATGAAACTTGTCTTAGATTTCTGGCTTCCAGAATGTTAAGATCGTACAATCCTGTGCTATTTTAAGCTAAGTTTGTGGCAATTTGTTATAGTAACAATAGGAAACTAAACTACTGACTTGGGAGAGGGTTGAGAGTTAATTTACTTTTTGGTATTCAAATTCCATCATCACTATTCCTTTACTGAAGTTTCTCATCTAATCTGAAGTCTGATGTTTTCATTCTAGTGTGCAAAGTTGTTATATTTTCTAGGCTTATATTCCCATATTCCATCCTTCCTTTGCTAATTCATTACCTTGCTCACATTTGTCAAACAAGTCATAAGTGTTTTTCTATATGGAATGTCTTTTTATACCATTGTGTCCTCAGTGTGTAAAAACCACATGATCATCTCAGAGAAGATGCAATGCATATCTTTGTGCATATACTGCTTCACAACATGAGTGCATATATTTAATTAATTTACATTTATCATTTTGTTCTTAAATTGATCTTGTTTCTGGGAGTGCTAAGCCAATTTCCACCTCCAAAGCCTTATGCATTCTATTGCCTATATTGAGGATTTTATTTATTTTATTTTATTTTTTTTTGGATACTTACTAGCCTCTGAATAAGTTTCCATATTTGATTATGAATGATGATATATAAACATATGTTAGATTATACCTCTATATCAGCCAGGATTATTTTATGTTCTTTTTTATCTTTAGAAACAATTATGGGTAGTTCCCTTAACCTTGCATTTAAAAAATTGTTTTAAATTGTTAATTCAATTAATAAAATCCAAATTGATATGTGAGCTCATAATATTTTCAAAGCATAATATCTTGGATTCAGTGTCCAGAAATGGTAAATGTGTATGGGGAAAGAGATTGATTTCATTCTTCAAACTCCAAATCTGTTTTCTTCAGTAGAAAAACTTTTCAGTCTCTACAAGGGTAAACTTAGTGAGAAGGACAGGACAATAATTATGAGAACAAAAGAAAAAAAAAAAAGCAACTTTTACTTATATATTTGTTGCTATAATCTGGTAATGATGCCAGATAGTAGTCATCAAGATGGAGCATCTGTTGTGGGACAGTTTTGTTCATTTTTCAGTGATCCTCCATCTCTAGGGATCTCCTAAGAGTGAACATTGGCACCTGCCAAGGGCAATAGGGAAATCAGTCTGAACTTTATATGCTACACAAAGCACCCTGTGGTTCCATTTTATTTTTATGTTTTTTTTTTCCCCAAGAGGACCACATGCTATTCAATACTTGTCTACTGAGACTTCCTCTAAATATAGAACATACTATTTTCTCTTTTAATAAATAACTAAATATATGGTTTTTTAAAAGATCTTTTTAGCTAGAAACTATCCCAAATCTCCCCTTATTTGATATTGACAATGTGTCTTCTAACTGACCACGGAAGCCTGCCGACCAAATCGCCTATTTGAGCACTCTGATGCTCTGTTGGAGTCATTTCAACCTTCCAGTGGATTTGTAAAACATGGGAACCATCAAAATGATCCCAATATGACCCATGTCCTGCTACAATTCATAACATATCTGTTTAACAGAAAACACACCCAGGGGTCCTGGCTCACTAATACAGCCCTATATCATTGCTAGAACAGCCGCAATGTTGATCCAAAAATAGCCATATTTCACTAAATCTAATACTATAAGTTATAAGCTATACCATTATCTTGTGTGTACTAAGAAAATGTTGCCAATCAAATTATGCTAGAATCGTTTGGAAAATACATTATTAAAAAATTAAAAACAAAAAATGTGTGTCTTATGATAGATGAAATCCTAATATCTTTGGGAATAACAATTCCAGATCTTATAAGAGTCCAAATAATAGTGACTTTATATAGTCCAACATCTATACTATTTAAAACTTTTGTGCTTACTATAAACATTTGTCAGGGTACCAGCACCTCCAGACCTAATTCCTGCTTGGAGGTGTGAACCACCTGGGAAAATTAAAAAGCCTGAAAATAATCAATAAGGAACAAAAGTCAATAGGCAGAAAACAGTTTTCAAAGCTGGGTCCTGGTGGGTTTTCCAGCTCTGTTAGGAACTGGAAGTGAACAAGGAAAAAGGTCCCAATTCTTTATTTAAGGAGACAACATCAAAAGGTTTCAGTGTAGCAGGCTTACTGAGGAAAACAGGATAAGATGGGGAAAACAAGTTTTGGGGGCCTAGGGAGGTTACGCCCACCTCCTGGGGCTGCATTTGAACCTAAGGCTATGAGCTAAGGTAACTAGTCAGCTTTCATTTGAGCAATCTGCCACCCTATTCACACCTGGAGTTCTCAGAAAAGCAACCCTTGTGATGGCTCAAACAAACCCATAATTCATATATGGCCTCCAACAAACATTGTTGTAATCCTGATCTCTGTGAATTCACAAAAATTTAAACAGACACTAATAACAGTTTATTACAACTGTCTCATCTTATATAGAGGTGAAATTAGATATTTTGTTTTGCAACATTATGTTTTTACAGCCTTGCTAAAGTCCCATAACATAGGAATTATTGTCATTATTACACCAATATGGAAATGGAGTTTCAGATTAGTTATGAAACATGACAACACACTTATAATTAAGAAGATAACTGTAGTCTAAAACAAGTATATCTACTTCTAGTAGCTGTGGGCTTACATGTTATTTCACATTGGAAATAGTTTTTTTTTTTTTCAGTTTGTTTCTTTTTCTGTTCCATATAATTTTATTGTCTAGTCATTCATTTTAATCACAATGCTAAATCTATTACCTTTCCTGAATTTTAAATTTTTAATTATCCTTTACAACAAGACATGAATTTTAATAAACCTTTGAATATACCATTGGAATCATGGGAAATAGTAAAAATATATGAACAATAATAAACTATAATTTATCCTAAATTGGAGATACATTAAATAAAAGTGAAGATGCAATTTTACTTACAGATAACAATTCATACAGTCTATCTGTGGGTAAAAGTTAGCTTTCCTGCTCAGATAAGGATATTATATTCAGATATTTAATTGATTCAAAGTTTCTCAACTTTGCCCTTGCCTGATTTTGATATTAAGGCAATCTTTTTGTTATAGGACAACAAATCCTAATTATTATATCCTCTAGAAGAGTATATAAATTCAAAATGTTTAGTTACTTGTATATTTGGTGGATACCATCTGTAATGCCATCTGAGATAATTTGCTTAGTTTATGTGTGTTCATACCAAACTGTAACTTACTCCAAAAGTTGGAGTCTTCTAAAATAGATACATTAATATTTTAGGAGAGATGATAATTTTCTGACTTATTAAACATGATGAAATTATTAAAATTGAGATAATTAAGAGTACATTTATTTAAGACACAAGGCTCTGGGTTTTATTTCCTTTTTGTTGTTTTAATTTGCTTATTTTTCACACATTATCTCCATTATTGACGCTCACCTATAGCTTGAAAGATGTTTTATAAAATTTTCTAATATTTTTAATATATTTTCATTAAAATATAAAAATTTCAATTTTTTAATTTGGAAAACAGTGACATATTGAGATATGTAATAGCAATAATAACACATATATTTTATGTTTTATTAGTCTACTTGATTTACATGTAATATTGGAGTTAATTGAGACATAATCATAGATGTATAGGATACAATTTACTCCACTTCTGTCTGTATTGCTTCTTCTTGCCTTCCCTTCTACCTACCCCTGTTCCTTTTCTGCTGAGAGCCATGGCCGAGTCTGTATGGCCCCTGGCATTTTGCCAACAGTATTGGTTGACAGGCAAGGCATTACTATCCGCCTAGGCCACTACTTTTGAGTTCTTGAACTACTTTGGAGTTCTCCTGGGGATTCCCAGGGATTCCCCGAGAGTTCCCATTGGTTGGGGAAGTGCAGGAGGAGGGATTTCCGGAGGAGATATTTCCGGTGGCCGGTTCCTGGACCATCGGAGGGGAGTTTGGGAGAATTTCCAGGGAGCGTGTGTGAAGTGTTTTCTTGCAGTTCAAAAATAAAGTTTGCTCCTGCTTCAGTGGTTCATGGTTTGTGCCCAGCCAGACTGCGGCACTTTTCCTCTACTCTATTGGCCTTTCTGTTGTGGGGCAAGTAGATCAGAAAACACACCACGTCCCAGTTTTGTCCAAATTCAAGAGTCTTTATTTAGCTGGCCAGCCTGCGACTTCACCCCACCCCCAACAGGACCCATAACCATCTCTGCAAGGAACAGCCCTGAGCCTGAGCAAGGCAAAAACTGCAAAAAACACATCCAGGTTGACTTAGCTGCAAGCAAGCAGGAAGCAGGTACAGAAGCTGAATCGGGCAGTTAGCGAGACAATGCAATGGGTACATTGGTATTTCCCCCAGGACTTTCCAGGTTGGCCATAGCAGCAAGCAAGCAATCAGAAGCGAAGTGGGTCAAAATGACCCTAGTTCAGTACAAGTTAGAGAATGGTTACTAACGTCTAGCCAATCAATCTCTACCAAGGTACATTGCCCAAGAAAAATAGAAACCAAAGAGAACAATTTCACATTGTATAAAAATTGCTGTTTTGTGCTGCCAAGTAACTATTAATGGGTACAGAGGAGGAGCTTTCTTACAGGAGAAGCATTTCTTACATGACATGGAATCTCAGGATAAAATGGAGTCTTTTTTGTCATTGACCATATAGCCTGGCCCATAATATATATATTTCATAGATATACATACAGGTGACATTCACTGTGGTATATTAACATACGTAGATAACATAATTTAGTCAAGTTCATCCCACCATACTTCCTCCTCTTTCCACCCTTCCTCCCTCCTTTTCAGTCCTCTTCCTATAAACATCAGAATAAAAGACATTAATTATTTTACCTAAGATGGTTGAGAATGCAAAGAATTGGGGCTCCAAATGAAGTGTAAAATGGAAAATATCCAGGTGCTTCTACCCTAAAGCATTCTGTAGTGTAACCCGTATAGACAGTAACAGATATACATGTATCCAAAAATAGATAACTTAAATTCTGGTGTTCTTCTTTTCCTACAGTCTAGGGATTTTTATTTGGGATTTCTTTTAACCATATATGTTCTGATATTTGCTCTAATTTACCCAATTTATTTCCACTGCTAAGTCTTGGCTTCTATTCCTGATAAAGACAAATAGGACCAATGTAAAGTGTTCTCTATTCTACATCTAAGCCTCTTTCAATGCTTGTAGCTTTAACCAGGTGTCTCTACACTCGATTTTTAGTGCTTTTCCAATGACCCTGGATCAAACGCTGGCATCTAACTCAGGTCTTCAAAGCCATTCATCCGCTGTTTCTGTTTGGGTCGCCTCTGTGCCCTCCCTCAAACATAACCTACATCTTTAACTCGTCTCTTTGTGCTCTAACTTTTTTAATTTGGTATAATTTTTTTCCATTCCATAACAGAATTTAATCTTATTTCTTCATGTTTATGAAATAACTTTGCTCCACAATATCAAATTAGATGCTTTCTTTATCTCAATGGTGAATAATGATTATTTCAAGATTATTTCACATATTGTTCATATTATTCCTGGGATTTGAAAATTCAACATGCAGTCTACATTTTTATTCCCTCATAATAGTTTGTATATGTGAAAGCCTAGTACAGGTTATCCATACTTCTCTTCCACCTTTATCATAAGCTTCCTAACTGTAGATGTTTTGATGTAGATATGGATGTTTTTATGTCTATTGTGGAAAAAAAACTGTATTGCACATATTAAACAACACTTAGCATCAAAGCACAGACTTTATAAACATAATACACAAAAAAGAATAAAGGAGAGATAGTCGGATTATAAAATGAAAACAAAGTATTTTGGATGTTTTTTTAAGATTGTAGAAATTATCTTTTGATGGATTCCAGTTCTGAATATGTTGAGCATTGTTATTACTGTGAAATAATTTGGAAATTTTATGTGATGTAATACATCACATTCTATGCATTGAAAATCAAAATATAGAAACTACCTACTGTTTTATTTAATAGAGAGGAATTACTGTGTTTTACTGGTATGTATTACTTAGTTAATTGCATGGTTAAAAAACCAAAGTAAAATGTTTGCAGAATAATTGGAAGGGAGAGAATGGAGAGAGAATGTTTTCATAGATTTGTTTACACATGTACCTAAGAACTAAATGTGGCATCCTAGCATTTAACTATATTTTCTTCTCAAAAATTAAAAAAAATTCTTTTAACTTTTAGACATGAGTGAAATGTATTAGAGGAACATTCTGGTGATGTCATAGTTCTGGCACAAACAAGGACAGAATAAGTATGAAAATAGAAAAGTCACTTTGAAGAGAATGATTTTAAAAATAAACATTTATCTCTGGCTAAGTCTGATTTGTTCATTTATATTTTCACTTACCACGCATATCTTCATGAAGTACATTTCTAATACTTAATAGAATGGTAAATTAAACTATTTATTCCATACTTAAGCACTTTCCTTGAGGGAAATGGTTCCAGGAAAGCAAAACATGTTCATACAAGGTTTTCTTAGGGGATATGGGAAGAAGGAAAGCTGTAAAAGAAAATTAAATACAGAAGTGAAATTTTGTTTTGCATCCTGGGAATTAAGACTATAGAAACTAAAAATTTTCAAAATGTCTGCCAGACTAAAGGAATGATCTTATCCTTGACCTCAATACAAAATATTAATAAATAAATAAAAGAATTAAAAATTGATTTTATTAATACTAGGGTATATTAGGTGACTTTTATTAGGACATAATTTGAAGAAGTAATTAGCCAGATATCAATAGTTTAAATATTCCTCTGCCAAAGTCAGAAATGATGGAAAAATTAAAAAGTCAGTGCTACTTCATATTAGTATACATGGAAATAGCTTTAATGATCAGTTAGATTGCCTTGAATGTCCTGATATTTTCTATCTCTAGTTGTTGACCTTTAAAAAAAATTGGATATTCTGAATTTCTGTTAAACTGGCTAGGTAATTATTTTCTTTTTGTTTGGAGCCAATATAAAGGAAAATAGGAATGGTCATCTATACATGGCACATAATTAATTAGAGATAATACTTTTCATATTTCCCAACTTTCCACCTACTCCCCCACCTCTCTCATAATCTATATGTAGCTGGAGTTGGAATCATGTGAGAATAAATTGGTAATTGTAGGCTTTTTTGATAAATCTTTTAATATATTAATAATCATGTCACTTTTATTCCAAAGATGTGTTTAACACCAGCAAAGGCTGTGTCTTTTGATGTGTAGATATGCAGAATGGATATACCTAACTGCATGTGTTAAATGTCACAGTTCATCTTAGGAGAGGAAACAGAGCAGAAAGAATCCTAGTCTCTGGAAAAACCTGTCTTTTTCTTTAAATAAACACAAAAACAAGCCTGAACTAATCATGAGTGGTTACATCAGCCACTGCTATTATCGTGATTAACTATCATTAAAGTCATCACTGAAATGAATGAGCTTCCAGTTAAAAGGGCCACTATTTTCTTTCTGTTAAATGACAAGAAAAAATCAATTTGAAATGATATGTTTCCCTATTTCTAAGTGCAAAATGCACATTTACAAAATATTTTACAGCTAAACTAATTGTTACTACACTAAACAATATTTCAAGATAGTGTTTTCATTATTCTCTGTAATTCCCATTTCCCTTTCTATCTTTCACTCCTCATACTTCATTGTTTGCTCATTTTGCATCTGTATTGTATATCATTTATACATATATCCACCCCATTGGTTTCCAAATGCCTCTCTTGTCTCCATTTGGAATTCATAATGGGAGCCCTTCTTTTATATAAGACAGACACATCTAGTGTTTTTTGAAATCATTATTAAGATTTCGTCTTGTCAAAGGGACCATATAGTCCAAACTGCATTTTCTTTTCTTTGCTACAATAATTTGATGATACATTGATGTAACTATTATGCCAAGTGTTTATATATTTTGTATCTAAAATTGCTGTTATGTTTTCTTTTGCCTCTGGCTTTCTTAAAACCTTCCCAATAGTGAATGACTATTATGTTAGCTGATTTACTAAATACTAGACAGAAAGAAATACCTCATGATAATTTATTTATTATCTTTCCCCCCTTTTTGGAATACCACTGCATCCCTCCATCCCACACAACCATCCACTCCAATACAAACTATTTAGTTCAATTTGTAATAATGCTGGTTCCAAGAAAAAAATATATATTTCAGAAAGGCTATTTTTTATACCTATTATTTAATTTAGTGTTTAAGCTAAAATTCTCCCAGTTTATATAAGGGTACCCTTTATTTATTTCATTGTTTTTATTTAAACTGTTTTACAGATGAACTTCATTATTTAGCTTTTTAATATATCATATTGTACTTATATCCAAATTCTATTAGGGCATTACATTATCTTTATTTTGAGAGCACTAGATTCATTACTTACCTTGTAATTAGTTCAATACCTTCCTTAGGGTTAGTTTTCTCAGTTGGTTTTGGTTTCTGTCCCTACCCTTCTGCCCCTGCTCCCACCCCACAACCCCTCCTCTCCCTCCTACTTTCCACACTTTTGGTTCTCATTTAATTTGTAAGAGCCAACAGGTATCTCTGGGCCCTGCCTAATATTTTACCAGCTCCTATAATGGCATCACAGAATGTCTGTCCAATGATTATATTAGGGAAATTAGAGATAGAGTAATCAAATCTTGGCTTCTGCTGTGTGCATTTCTTGCTTCCTTTCTTCTATTAGGTTTAGCACCAATGTTCTATAGCAATTTCTTTTTTAAAAATTAATTTCCTCATAAAAGCAAAGTGGGATCCCAAATAAAAACCCTGGTAAATAAATGACATGATATGCCTCTTATATTTTATCCAGATAAAACAAACTTCTAGTTCCCTTGGCTTCCTCTAAAACTACATCAATAAGGTGTTTTTTGTTTGTTTGTTTGTTTGCTTTTTCAGCCCTGATCCTTACTCTTTACTTATTTTTATTCTTTGAGTTAGTTTAAGTAGGCTATAACTTTTAATTATCTTTTTTGTTATAATTTGTATTTTTTTTAAAAAAGATTTTAACTTTCAATGTGTGGGCTCAAAGGGGGATTTCAAGGTTTTTGGACTTTAATATCTTCTCAAGATGGTTATAAATGCCATATTTTAAACATTGGTAGTTCTAACCCATCGTTCATATTGGGAATAAATTTTTAAATTATAGATATCTTTTATCTGAGGAAATAAGGGAGGTAGCAGTTGCTCTATGACACTGTGGCAGAGATAAAATAGTTTGGTTTTAAAATTAATAGGTTAAATTTAACCTGAATGAGAGAAGTGAAGAATACCCAATATTTCTAGGACAAAATCTTTTTATACTATATCCAATATGTTCCCCTCCTATTCTATTTTAATCTTTTCAGAGTTAGGTAATGAGTTTGCCAAATGCTATTGTAAAATTAAAGAAGAGATCACCAAAGACCCAAAGAATGGCCACTTCTTTGTCTTTATTTCATAAATTAAAATGATCCTCCATCAAACCAAACACTTTTGACCTCTACAAAAAACTGCTAGTTTGATCTGGTCGCTAAAAAATCTTTTGTACTAATTATCAAAAGATCTTTGCCATTCTGTTCCTGAGAGACTTAATTTTCTTACTTTATCTTAACTTTTGTCATTTTCTAATCACAGTTCTGGCATTAAGCCACAGTTTTTAAAACTTTGTACTCCTATAAACATCAAGAATTCAAGAACAGAGTGAATTTAGCATTTATTGTTACTTTATCATCATGCAAAATCCTCAATTCTTATGCAAAATTGTTAATATTTACTAAATAATGTTTGTGATCTAGTTAAAATCTGTCTTTACATCTATCATCTACCTATCAGTCTATGCTGTTTATAGTTTTATTTTTGTTATTAAACAAATGAAATATAGTACATTGCAATATACTTCAAGCCAGCACAAATATATTAGGATAACTGGCCTANAGTCATAGTTTGTTTTAATACTTTTTGTTATAAGCCTTGACTATAATAAAAAGAAACTTATGCATGTAGAAATCCTCAAACCATTACAATCAAACATTTGTAGAGAGAAATAAGGTGTGTGTGAACAGACACAAACAAAAGAAAAGATAAGTGAATGGGTGTATATTGTACATAACTCAAAATGAATGCCTTTCAGAAAGGGCTCCTGAGTCTACCCTGCAAATTCATCAATAAGAGAAGGTAGAAGCCACTAACAACAAACACAGCGCAGTAAAACATGTGAGTGATTGCTATTAAGATTAGTGAATCAAAATCATTTGAAAGATAAAAGAAATTTCAAAAGGGGTTTCTGATTATCCACTAGGGGAGAAGCAAAGATTCTCCTGAGGAAATACTATGTGGATTGCTGATGTGAGGACAGTTGTTAGTGGTTGTTTACTATTAGGTAAGTTGGTTTACCTGAATGAACAGACTGTTATCTTATTTGAGAGGCTCAGGCCATGTGCTTTAAGAGATGATAGTATTCTGAGACTTTTCAACATTCAAATCTAATTTACTAAAAAAACATAAGAACTCTTAATAGGAAATGCATTCAAATCAAAATCCACAAAAGAGATTTCGTCTATCACTATATCTAGATGGAGAACTGTATTTTAATCACTTTTATGGCAATGTAAATTTGAAATGGTATATGCTTAGATTACAATATATTAATTTTGTGCAAATATGACACATTTGTATATAGAAGCACTAATGATCGTTTTCCCTTTTTTGTAATAATAATTCATGATTCCTCAGGTTCCTCTTGTGAGTTTAATGGTGTTTAGATTCAGATTATATGACCAATATTTACTTTTGCAGGCATATTAACATGACATTTGGTCAGGCTGATATTTAGCCAGACTACTTCTGTGTGGCTATGTTAATTGATTATGACTGGCATCCATTCTGATTGGTAGGCTCACAGCTTCTGTTGTTCAATATCTGAAATAATCATTTCACAAAGCAATATCAGGGGGAGGTAGGATATTCATGTGTGCTCAGTAAGGAAGTTATTATGAAAGTCAATGAAAGCTTGAAAAACCATGTACTTGTAAAGACTGAGTTAATGCTGGGTACATTTGGTTTGTGAAGGATTTATATCTATAGACTGTGTTTTGATTTTGGTGTTTGCCTCAGTCTTTCTTATTTAAAATATAACTTGGCAGGGCTATCTAAGTAAATCAAATCTCTCATAAATCTTCTTCAATCATTACCCTGTCCCCTTTTCCCTACTACTTCAATGGAATGATTACATTTACATATTATGTCTTCATTAATACTCAAATATATAATTCACAGATTACACTACAAAGAATGAACTTTAAGCACAGAGTCCTCATTAATTAGATTAGCAATATTTTCTTTTTACAAAGATCAATATGGGAAATACTTGATTTGCTTTTTAATATTTAGATTGAATTAGAACAATATACAACAGGAGAAATTCTTTATACAGATCGATTAATTTTTTACAAAGTAAACAGGTCCATAAGAAACCCCCTAGATGATGGTATAAGCCACTTTCAGGAATCCAAAGCCCCTTCATGCCCACTACCTCAACAAGTGCCATTTGCTTTTGTATCTTTCAGGATCGAATTCTCTCTCTATATATATATATGTCTCTTTCTGTCTCCACTGTACAATTTTCATATTTTTGACCTTGTCTTCCAGTTATACTGAACTTAACATTTTTTGTTATGCTTGCTTTTTCAATCTTAACTTTTTAAAAAGATGATTTAAGAAATCGTTCCTGAACAGTTAGCATTCATATTCTTCAGATATCTTTAAAACCTTTCAGAATATAGTTTATTTGCCTTCTCTTATATTTCTGAAATTACCATCTCATTAAAAAAAACTCACAAACCAGTTAGTTATAATTTGTCCTAACACTTGTTGAAAAAAAAGCCTCTATCATACCTCTTGTGAGAATATCTTTATTTCATACACTATACATCAATAAATATATATGTAATAAACTAGAAATAATCTATTTTTCTCTCCCTTGTTTCTTTTAATTTTATTCTTAATATATTTACTGATGCCTAGACATGATAGTAAAGAGACAAACTGAAATGATTTATGGGACGTATGACTAAAATGGAATTTAATTTTTAAATTTTTGAAATATACATTTATTTTTACATTCACACATACAATTCTACATAAAATAAGCTGTTTGAGGAATTGATTTGCACCCAGAAGAAATATCAGGAAATTCAGATTTTAAGCTGCCATATCAAAATGAGAGAATGAACATATTGGCAAAGATAAATATAAAAGTTCAAAAGAAATGTATGCATAACAGAACAGTGGCAATGGTCCATAGAAAACTAGGATTGCTGAAATGACCCTTTGACTTGCATGAAAGGACAACTACCTAAGATAACAGGTAGATATTTTGGAGGAAATAGAAAATATTGTTTTTATTATGAGGCATATCCTAGGATATGTCTAGGAACAGCCAGTTAATTTTTTAAATTTTTTATTTCCCATGTATTATGTTTTGAACATTAGAGATCCTTATGAAGTCTATCAGAATCTGTTAGACATTTGCAAAGTTCATATTAGTGCATTTGTAAATGGGTTAGATATATAGAATATTGTGATGCATAAGGTGATTATCATCACTGTTTATATTTTCATTAATTATTTCCCTGCACTTGGCATTTCATTTTGGGTAAAGTTTTGTTTGTTTGTTTATTTCTCTATAACAAAGAAATATTTATTTAAAAAGAATAAAATAGTATTTTGTGATTAATCTTGTTTTATTTAATTTCTATATATAAAGAAATTTTCTCCACAAATCATTATATATAACTCTACTTGGGGCACTGTCTTTATAAACAGATTTTATTATAAGAATGATTACAATGTGGAATAATAAAGTGTGATTATTTTTATTGTATCTAATTTTAATATAAAAGAGAAAGTATGTAACTTTCAGAACTTTGCCATAGAAATAACATTATAAATGTTTATTAAAATTCATGATGTTTATTTCTACTGAAATTTTTCTTGGAATTTTCAACTGAAGTAATTTTTTTTAGTTTAGTTTTTATTTTTTTATTTCTTACATACATGACAATAGTGGAATGCATTACAATCATACAGTTTCACCAAATATCTGCAGAAGTTTTGATTTCTAAAGATTGATGATGGAAATTAAACTTGGCTTCCTTGGTATATTTTCTATTAAAAAAGAATAAAATAGTATTTTGTGATTAATCTTGTTTTATTTAATTTCTATATATAAAGAAATTTTCTCCACAAATCATTATATATAACTCTATTTGGGGCACTGTCTTTATAAACAGTACTCTTTGTACAATAGCTGAAGAGTAAAAAAAAAAAAAAAAAAAANAGCTGAAGAGAAAAAAAAAAAAAAAAAAAAAGAAGAGCCACTTATCAGATTAACAAAGGGGTTCAGCCTGCAAGGGAAGAATTTGCATTTTTTGAAGAGTTACTTCTTGATATACACTCTGCCATGTTTCAGTAGTGAAATACCTATGGGGAATTAAATATTCATGGATTATAATTTGCCTTATATTAGTTACTTGCTTTTACAGAAGGATAGTAAAATTAATTTACCTCTTTTCAGTAATAATGACCTTTTGCTATTCATGTTAACAGAATATTCTGATCCCAATGTATAATCAACCACCATCATTTTATTACTCAAATCTTTTTTTTTCTTAACATGAGAAAATTTTATTAGGATAGAATATTAAGTATTCTACATATGTCTGTAAAGACTATTTGGGAATTTTTTTTCTTTAATAATTTCTGGGTGGTTGTAATACAGCTTTGTCTGGAGTCAGGCATGGAATAAATAGTTTTGTTGGCATTTCTTTGACCTCTATGATCAGAACAGCTACCTAAAGTTGCAAGGATTTTTTCCTTCATGCATTTTTATAATTGCACATGACTTTGATACAAAGTATAGCTATGATCAAAGGCCAAGCCTCATTTGAGGAAAATTATAGACTTGTACTCCTGAATACATAGAGACTAAGTTTATAAATGCACTTCAGCAAATCTTTTTAAGTGGGGCATTTTTGATATGGTCCCTCCGGGTATTGGAATCTTCTACCAGGTAAAAATGTATGTCAAGAGGCTCTGAAATAAGCCTATTCTTGCAATTGTTAAAATTTGAATGAGAGTTGAGATGAGGTGAACATAGTAATAGAGAAATAGAAAAGTTGGAAAAGAACTAGCTTCCCTGGAGATTCCATATAGACTTTCCATATGACTGAAAAATCGGATGGGTCTGCAATTATAAGAAAGGGCCCTTAGGGACCAAACTCAACTGTCCTAGCAGGGTTTATGTTTTGAATGATTTAACTGGGACAACTTCTAAATACTATGTGAAACTAGGTTGAAACTAATGGGTATTAGCCATACTTATTTTAGTTCTAATATACTTTATGTTTTATGGGAGGGAAGAGGCAGTGCTGGTTGAGAAAAACTTCATAGAAATATTGGGCTATGTCCTGTTTCACAGGCTTACAGCTTTATCAATTGAATTATGTCAAAATATTACAAAAATAAATAATGATGCAGTATAAGCCAAGCTAAACAAGTTTCTATAGATTTAATATCAAGAATTTGAAAATAACTTTGCATGTATTAGAGGATTGGGGGGAGCTCATTAAATTCAAAACAGAAATAAAATATGATAAAATCTCTCAAATCATAAGTCATAAATAAAGAAGGTCTTTCAATAATAAATTCAAATTACAGACAACATTAAAATGAAGTTCCTGTATTGGAAGGGGAATACTTGATGACAACACCAAATTACTTTTACTGTATTACATATTGTACTTATCTAAAATTACAGACACACATTTAACTGATCCACTTCTTTTTTCTCATTTTAGGTAATGGATATTTGGGTCAAGAATTTTATCTGGGCCAGGCAAGGTGGCACATGCTTGTAATCACAGTAGTTCAGGAGGCTGAGGCAGGAGAATTGCAGGTTAGAATCCACTTCAACAACTTAGTGAGGCTGTAAGCAACTTAGTAAAATCCTGTCTCCAAACTCGGTGGTAAAGCACCCTTAGTTTCAATCCTTTGTACGCCACCCCCCAAAAAAAGAATATAATCCGAACTATGCATATATATTAGACATCAGTATAGCTAGATCAATGGATAGGTGTTAATGCATGTGTGTGTGGGTGTGCATGCATCCATGCATATATATCACATTTTTCCCCCCGGAAAGTGTTATTTATTTACAACTAGTTTTTCTTTTTTCTGATTTTTTTAATGTATACTTAGCCTGTGTCCACTTTTACTATTCATCTTGAATATGAACTTTCCCAGGTGAAATTGTGCACAGTTCCTTTAGCTATCACTTTCTCTAAGAGCAGTATTCAGTGGGAGTTATTTATAATGAAGTCTCAGTTTGGCTCCATTGTCATAGAAGGAGACAGTTTCTTGAAATTATGGTTCTCTTTTGTAAACCTTTCTTGAAGTCTACTACACTCATGGTGTTCAAAAACAGTGATGAAGTGATTTCCTGTGATTCATGCGTGTCACAATTCTTGTTGCTCCTAATAAAGTATTTGATTTTATATTCTCAGGTCATCAAGAAAAGCTTGTTTCTGGATATCTCTTAGGATGGATTCTCCTATATTATAGACTTCACCTCACAAGTAGTTCTTTAATTTCCACTCTACTTTAAATATGTTTTCTTTTTTTCCATCTTGTAACTTCTGGTATTTAAATTGAGTAAGTCACTTCTAACTTTATCAAAATAAGTTTTTATTATTTAATTCTTCCTATTATAGTATGAGTTTAAGTTAAAGTCCCAACTTTATATCTTAATTATCAAATGGTATAAGACAATTTATATATTTTAAAATACAAAGTTGAATTTCAATAATATTTTTATATCTTAGTATATTTCTTTTTTGAGAAAAAATCCATATCTAAAAGTTTTATGGGAAAATTTTCAACTGTGAATATGAAATCCCATGAAATTTATACTCCAAAGTTTAAAATTAATTTCAACAATGTAAACATTTCCACAACATGGAAATGTTTGTGATAATAAAAATCTTAAAAAACAGGAAAAGAGGAAAGAAATACAGTTTGAGTATTACTTACATGAAATTCTTGAGAGCAGAAGTTCAATTTTATCAAATACTTTTAGTGCATCTGTGTTTGACTGTGGTCTCTGTCACATGAAGCCAGGTGTGGAATCTTCCAATGTGGCATCAAGTTGGTGATGAAAAATTTTCAGAGTTTGGAGCATTTTGGATTTCCATTGGAAAAACTCTAAATCCTTATTAAATTTTATCTATTATATTCTTTTGTTTGTTTTTATTAGTTCTTTGGGGCTCACTGTGGCATGTTTGTATATGCATACAACCTAATTTGCTCCATTTCATTCGCCAGTACTTCTCTTTCCCTCCTTTTCCACCTCCTCTTGATCACCTTCCTCCAATCTGCTGTTCTCCTTCTATTTTCATGAGATATCTTCATTTTTCTTTCCTTACTTTTATATTTTTTGATACCAGGTCAAAAGCCTTATAGGCAGGATATTCACATAAACAAAACAAATTAATGAAAAAAAATATATGATTGTGAATTCTAGGAAAAAAAATACATAGTGAAATATTTTTCCATATTTTTGGAACAAAAAAAAGTTTGTTCATTTGGAATAAATAAGCTAAAATGAGGCAAATACCCGCAGAATTGTGCCATATAAACTGGTTTAAAATTATGAATTGGATTTTCAGTGTTGAGTATATGAGGGACTAAGACATAAAACTGTGCTTGGTTTTCCTCTTTGAATAAAAGTATAGATCAAATGAAGAGTAAAATGGAGTTTTTGCCATAATTTTTATTGTTACATTTTTGTTGTACATAACCGTGGAATTTGCTGTCACATGTTTGTACATATACAAAATATAACAATATGATTTGTCCTGTATCATTCACCAGTGTTTCCTCTTTCCCTTTTCTCTCCCCTATCCTCTGGTCCCTTTCCTGTACTCTACTGATCTCTCTTCAATTTTCATGAGATTTTTCCCCATTTCTTTTCCTTTTTTTTCTCTTTGAAGCCCAACTCTGAAAGAAAATATAAGACCCGAGACATTCTGAGTTTTTCTTATTTCACTTAATATGATATTCTCAGATCCATCCATATTCCTGCAAATTACATAATTTCACTTTTTTTCATTACTGAATAAAACTCTATTGTGTGTGTGTGTATGTGTGTGTGTGTGTGTATATATATATATATATATATATATATATATATATATATATATACCACATTTTCTTTATCCATTCATCTGTTGATGAACACCTAGGCTGGTCTCATAGTTTGACTATTGTGAATTGTGCTCATGTAAACATGGATATGCATATATCACTGTAGTATGATGGCTTTAATTCTTCAGAATAAATTCCAAGCAGTGGTAGATGTGGGTCATATGATGATTTCATTCCTAGTCTTTTGAGGAACCTTGATACAGATTTCCATAGTGGTTACACTAATTCACAATCCCACCAGCAAAAACGTGTCCTTTTTTTCTCCACATATTCTTCAGTATTTATTATTATTATTTGTATTCTAGATGACTGCCATTCTGACTAGTATGAAATCCCAGTTCAGTTTTGATTTGAATCTAAAAAAAATTGATACTGAACATTTTTTTCATATATTCCTTGGGTATTTGTATTTTCTTTTTTTGAGAAGTGTCTGTTTAATTCATTTTTCTAATTTATTAATAGGTTGTTCAGGGTTTTTTGTTTGTTTGTTTTGTTTGGTGTTAAGTTTTTGAGGGTTTTTTTTTTTTTTTTTTTTGGATTTTGGACATTAACCCTTTGTTTCAAAAGTAGGTAGCAAATATTTTCTACCATTTTTTATGTTCCACTTCATGTTTTTAATTTATTTCCTTTGATGTGCAGAAGCTTCTCCTGGTATTATTTGCTGAGCTTTAGGGGTTCTATTGAATAAGGCATTGCCTGTGCCTACATAGTGGAGAGTTGTCTGTATGTTTTCTTCGAGGAGTTGTGTAGTTTCTGGCCTAATTACTAGGTCTTTCATACATTTTGAGTTGATTTTTGCTCAGAGTGAGATAATAGTCTAATCTCATTTTTCTACAAATGGATAACCAATTTTTCCAGCACCATAAAATGTGGTTTTTAATCTCTAAAATTTGCCTGAGGTTACATTACTATGATATTAAAAATGTCCACCAGAATGTCTATTGAATCATTTTATAAACCACATTTTCAGCCTTTGTATGTCATCTGTAGATATTTCAGAAATTTTATAGACAACTGAGGTCCTATCCAGCCCTCTGTTGTCTTTCATTCTTATCTCATAATTACCTCAGTTTTTTTATTGCTCACAAAACATATTGCCACATTGTTATGGTATAAAAAGCAAATTTCAGAACTCAGAGTTCTCGAGGCAGACGTCTGGGTAGAATACCCTCTGACTTGGTCTCCATAGAGTATCAGAAGGCAAAAGTCAAGGTGTGGGACTAGCTGCCTTCATATGGAGGCTCTAGGGAAGAATCTGGTTCCAAACTCATTTTGGCTTTTGGCTCCATTCTGTTCCCTGCAGATATGAGACCAAAGTCCTTATTTTCTTTCTGACTACAAGTAGTAGGCAAATCTTTGTTCTTAAAGAGAACCCCAACTCCCTCTAGAATTTTCCATTTGCCAAAAGTGGGTAGAGTCTTTTTAAGTCTCTAACTTCTTTGATATTGTGTACTGCCCCATTTTTATCCATTCTCCAAATGGTGAAAATTACTGACCCTTGAGAGCCCACATGGATAGATTGAGCTCAACTACAATATTCAGGATGGTCTTTAACCCTAACAGTAACTGCCTTGCCATGTAATATAACATTTTCATTAGTTCCAAGGACATCTACCTGGGAGTAGAAACAGGGAGTAAGAGGGAGTAGAGGGAATGCTTTGTCTACCACATTATCATTTTTATACCTTTGTCCAGCTTAAGTATATATTTTTATATTGTGTTGTCCAAATATAGGAGGCAAATATATTTATCTTTAAATTCCAATTCCACAGCTTTCAATAGGTAAAAAAATTGGACAATTAAAAATATGAAATAAATATATAGAATTGCTTATTCTAAAGAATTCTATAAATAGTTTAAAATATTTCCAGATCAATATTTTGAGCTAAATAAATTCCCTGTCTATTTAATACTGCCATAAATTTCCACAGTCTCCATCTCTCTCTCTCTCTCTCACACACACAGACACACACGCACACTGGGCTTTATGTAAAGTGATAATGTCTTCAAAGAAACATTTTCTCAAGAGTCTACACATCAGTTTTGAATGCTTCATTCTGAAATGCTATATTTAAAAGTTGAATTAACTGATTATCTATCTGGCTGTTTGCCTAAAATTCTCACCACTCAATTTAATGGCCAGATTTACTTAATTTTGTGAAATGTGTCTAATGTTATTAATCCATATAATTTATATAAGTAATTATTTCTAAATACTTTATGGAAACAATAACTCTCCCATGAATGAGGGTTCAAGTATTTTCAGCTCCATTACCAACATTCTTTTTCAGTTACAGGTGGTGTGTGGCACAAAATAGTCAGTTGCTCAGCATACCTACTTTCTTACCTTTTGTGATACTCAGCAAGAATAATTTACACAGTTTCCATGCAGTTAATTTTCAATATTTGTGTCTGATACCTAACAAAATCATGTAGGTGCATATCCAGGACTTTGCACCTGCTTTTTCTCCTTTTTGGCATTGACGCAAACGAACTCATAGACAGCAAAGCCACATGTTGTAGAGAAACTACCAAATAGAAGTTACTAGTCATTTTTAATCACTTCTGCAAGAGAGCCACCTGTTCACTGGCCAAGCCCCACTGGTTTGACAGTCTACATGAGCAAAGTATATCACATTAAGCCACTGAGAGTTTGCAGTTAATCTATTTTTGGAAGGACCATTGCAATAATTGGTACAGATAATGTGAAATAAGAAGCTTAATCTTGCCCAATTATCTTGTTCTTTATTAATCTTGTTCATTATGCTTGAACAGCAGCCTGTATATTAAGACTTAGGGTTTATAATATGTGGGACTATAATAGATTTGCACCTGTTACATTCTGCTTAAACAAACCTCTTTGTCACTGGTAGCTTTTCTCTTGTGACTCTGTCAGAAAGAGTAAATCTTTCTTTTCATGGTATGTATGGTAAATTTAACATTTCCACACAGGGATCACAATTATGTACTTAATTTTTCTCAGTTTTGCTGAGATCCTGAAATTCCTGTCCCTTCTTAAATTCTGAAAAATTTCTCTTGGGGAAGGAGACATCCTATGCAACAATTCAAAGAATTAGCAGAGATCCTGAAAGCATGGATGAAGCAGGTATGATATAAACCATTTCATTTTAATCTATGAGAAGATTCACATGAAAAATAATCAAAACAGCACACACTAATTATTCAGATGGAAATTCAGTTTTTGCAATCAATATATTTTCAAATATGTATATTAAACAAATAAAACATTCAACACCAGACGAATCAAAAATTTACAAGGTAGAAAAAAGACAAATATTTTAATGTTATATTATTAACATTTCAGAGAAAGATATATATCATTTAAAACATTGAAGAAGAATGCAATAATGGAAAAATTAAGAAAAAGTGGGAGAAAAAAATAAGATTCAGGGAGAAGCAGATTCAAGAGTAGAATATAAGTTTCATTCTTTATGAATTAAAAAAAATCATTTTAAAAACAAATAAAAGCAAAGTGGACAGTTGAGGTATGGAATTGATATCCAAGTTAAAAATTGATCAATGGAGAAAACAAGCTTGTTGGACAATGGGATATCCCTAATGCAATGCATCTTGTCACTGCTGATTTTCATTTGCACTGAAAACTTTATCACAGATTATCATTGACTTGTTAAGAACCAAGATCAGACTAATTCTTGACTATAAGTCTTCAACCAAAACTTTTCATTTAACAATAAAATCTACAAAATCTCAAGATCGAACGGGAAGGCAAAGCTAGAAAATCATGAGGAGAGAAATTTTTCTTGATATTTTGTTCACAGTAAGAGACATAATTTACTTTCATCCTGTAGTCATGGAAACATAACCCTTGTTTTAGGAATATTGCTTAGTTTAAAGTCAGTCAGACCCTGCATGACCTAAAGGCATGAGAGAACATTTTGAAGTTTCTTCTACTCATTTCATTTAAAATGAACAGGAAAATAAGCCAAAATTTTGTAAAATTGTATTATAATTTCATGTGATTCTTATAACATTGTATATATCATTATTCAATAGAAATTTATATAGATTGCTTTTAAAATTACATTTTTATGAGGCATTTTAATATCCTCATGAGTGTATTTGATGATCTGTTTTATTATTTATTTTACTTTTTATTTCCTTATGATATTATTTATATGTTTGTTAATGTGTTTATTTATTATTGCAGTGCTGGATATCAAAATCAGGACTTTGCACAAGCTAGGCAAGCACTCTACAACTGAGCTACATCACCAAACCGGGGATCTGTTTTGAGAAGAGACTCTAAACAGAAAGTAACTTAGAAAATATTTAAAATATCTCACCTTTCACCATAACTCAAAACCAATTTTCAAAGTAAAGAGAACACAAATAAAAGATCAAGCCTTGTAAAACCCACAAAAGAATAGCTGAGTCCAGTTTCACCCTCAATCCTGTTATGCAAGAATATAATAAAAGAAAGAGAAGACTTCTATACAAATCAGGTGATAAAAGCTCTATTTTTAAGAACATAAATGGAAATAATAGTAAGCAAAGAAAAAATGTTAACAATTTCCCTGAAAAAATGTAAAGGTAGCATTTTGCCAAGAATCAAAAACAATGCTGTCAAAAGTACATGTAGATCTGCTGGGTGCAGTAGGCCTTCAGTCCCTCTGGTTGGGCTGGGGATTGCTAGTTCAAAGCCAGCCTCAGCACCATAGCAAGGCCCTAAGCAACTTAGGAGAGGCCCTGTCTCTAAATAAAATATAAGAAGGGCTGGGGATGTGGCTCATTGGTTAAGCACTCCTGGGTCAATCCCTGATATCAAAAAGGAAAGTATATGCAGATCTAATAGAAATCCTTCCCTGTTCTTCCTCAAAAATATTAATTTAGAAAAATTTCAAATTAATTTCAGGATCTATTATGCAAAATTACTTTTTTTGTAAATTATACCATCTGTGCAACTATGTAAATTGTATTTGTCCTGCTCAAAAGATGGGAGTTTTCATGTGCACACGTATTTGAAATTTATAAAGTTCATAATCAAAAAAATTGTGTATAGGAGTGTGTTTGTGTGTGTGTAGTCGATATTTCCTGTATATAATTTCTGATGACTTATATATTTATTTACTCCTTTGTTAAATGTAAAGACTCTGGGTAATACTACAAAAAAATATTTTCCACCTCACATGCCACACGTGTAAAATTGAAACCTATTTTTCATCACCCATCAAATTCCCCAAGAATTTTAAATTTTATTTAGAATTTAATGTTCAACATCAGTTGTTATTCTAATATTAATATTAAGTGTTATATTTGCTAATGACAAAACACTTTGAATTGAAATGCAAAGACTGAGAACACAGGAGAAAATTTCTAATGTTATACAACCATTTCTATTTCTATGTACTCAAAATTTACCTTGATACATCTTGTATAATTCTGTATTTATCTAAATTAAGTAAAGATCATTATTTTTAAAAGAGCACATACAAAATTAAAATAGACTCAATACTATTTTAAAAATAATAAATTTCTATGATCAAGGAAATAAATGTCTACAGGCAAATTCATGCAATAATATATGTCAAGTTATTTTAATTCATATTATTGTTTATAAAACAGTTGAATTGTTAAATCCTAGAACCATTATGACTTTCTTAGTATACTTTGACAATATAGATTTATTAAATTTCCTAGATGTTTTAATCAAATTTTGCTGCAATTTGGATCTTAAATGGCCTTCAAAATCCACAGGTTGCAATCTTGGTTGTCAGCCTATGGCACTAATGGAAAGTGAGTCAAATTTAGGAGGCAATACCTAGTTGAAGGAAGAACTTAGAATATTTGGGGCATGTCTTGTAAGACACATTGAGCTCTGGGCCCCTTCTTCTCTCTCCTTGCTTCCTGTCCACCATAAGGTGAATGGGTTTCCTGTGCCACATGCTTCTTACTGGATGTACACCTCATTACAGACCCAAAAGCAATAGGGCCAAAGGAGATAAACTGAAACTTTTGAAAATATAAGCCAAAATAAAAATTTATTCCTTTTAAGTTGCTTATCTCAGGTGTTTTTTGTATCACATTGATGGAAAGTGAAAAGCTAACACAAATTTAAAGTACATTTTAAAATATTTTAGACATAGAATTTGTGCTCAAGTTCTGTTTCAGATATTAAAAGTAAAATTCCATATTATGGTTTGATATTGAATGTATAATTTACCATCATTTATTAATATTGTCTATAATATATAAACTGAAGTAAAAATGCATCACTTTTTCTGTCTATTATTTTGTTTAGAAGATTTGTTAAATATTTTAATAAACTCTTCTTACTTAATGTCGAAAAGAAATTTCATTTATTTTTAGTTTACTGGATGTATATGTTTATCTTTAACAGTTTTAAAATAATTTTTGTTTGTTTCATAAAGAGAGACATTTTTTTTCCTATGCAGCAAACCAATATTTCTGTCCTTAAAGAACAGTTTTAATCAAATCGTCTGTCTCCTCCAGATTCTGTCATAATGTTTTAGGTTTTGAAATATGTTGGAATTTCTTTCACTGCTGAGATTAGTTGGAGATGGTGAAGGGTTGGGTTTCAGCAAGTCACAATCATTCTTCTGATACCAGAGTTATTGCCATGTATTAAAGTAAACTATAGCAAAAATAATCATAATTTACAAGATTTACCCTATTATAATGTGTTCTTCCTTCAAACAAATTATTAGGTATTTAGCATATATTTTAATTACAAGTGTGTAAATTTTTTTTGTCTTCTTTCTTCTTTTGTGGATTTATTTCTTGCCATAAATATATGGACAAAATGATACTTGGCTGATCCATAGAGTTTAGAAATTTTAAGATTAAGTGCTATAAATGTAGCTTTCTCTTTGAAATTTTCCTTTATGATTATAGTTTTGATTTAAAGGAATTTGTCAAATTATACCAGCAATACATAATATATTTCAGAGTTTTGGTTATATACTTCTATTCTCTGGAAATCTATTCCCCAGCAGAAAAACAAATCATCAGTCTGTTACTATCATAAGTTTCCATAAACTTTGTGTATTTTATATATGCATGCATTTCTTCTCACTCTTGAATTTTAACTTGTACTTTGCTAGCTGAGTAGTAGGTCACCCCGTCCTTGAGAAAATGATTCTTTGGAATTCAGCATCTGTTCTCTATAAACTAGATTAATTAAGTTAAATTGTCTACTTTTGGGTAAGATTTTAATCATTTAAAAGGCCAGCAAATGCTTATTGTGCTCAATGAAGTAAAATGTAGTCAGATAGTGTTGAATTTTTTTTTAAAAGCATCTGTAAAAAATCTAAAATATTTCATTACAGGAAAATAATATAACAAGAACAAATGATTCAATAACAGCAAATAAAAACATTAACATTCTTGAGAGCATAGCAATGTGTTGGATACTGAATATGTAACTAAGAAATTGTCATTATAATTAAATAATTTATTATTAATATAATATAAGAGAACAACAAATGGAACCTCCAAAATTTTGCTGAAACCCATTTTTCTCTAACTAGATAAATGCTGCCCTCTTAAAATTAAAGCTTTTCAGAGGCTTTCCATAGATCAGGCTAAGATGCAATATCATTAATATTATACATATCCTTATCATCTACATTCAAACTATAGCTTATCAGGGTATATCTGTTGACATTTTCTTTGAAAAAATGGTTTCTCCAAAAGAAAGTTTGACATATCTCCATGAACGCATAAATATAAGTATTATAAAACCAGGGGTACCCGCAAAGTTTACATAAAAATAAATAAAAATAATCAATCAATCAATCAATCAATCAATCAAATCAAAGAGGTAATTTTATTAAGCAGGGCCTGAAGCTAAAGGCAGAGCCTATGGTAAAAACCTGGAAATGTTTCAGTTTTCTCTGTAACTTTTCTGGTACTCAAGATTGTCTTTGACAAAACATCTTTCTCTCAACTTCAAACTTTGTTTAATTTCCAACTCTTCCAAGATTATGAAAGACAATTGCATCTTCAATTTCAATCTTTTGCACCATCTTCACACCTGACAATGTCCTCAGAAGCCCCATCTCTCAGTTCTAACCATGAAAGTTCCATTTGCTCTTCATTTTGGGGCTTACATTCTCCTTCCTTGTGAAGTTTTCATTAATGTTCCCTAGCATCATTACTTCCTTTCTAACCCACAGTACATTTCAAAAGGTAGAGTCAGCCCAACATATCCTCATGTATGTATTCAATCAATAACAGTTTAAAATATTTCTAAAAATTGTAATTCTAAAAAATATTTTCTAATATTTCTCCATGTCTTTGCCAGTAGTTTAGTTCAGAAATTACATGAAAATATTGCCAATGTTTTTCAGCTATGAATCTGTGTGATTATTTTTATGGGAATTCTTAGAGGTCATTGCAAAATTTTATTTCTGCCATTTGCTAAAGCCCATATGAATTTCTTTAAGGAACAAATAATTCTATGCAAACCTGATGAACTTGCCCATATGTCTCTTTTCAAAGTTATCAAAGTGAATCCTGCATGCCATGGAATCTAGTAAAAGTAATGCCCCTGCTTTTAGCACTCAATATAAGAAAGGAAAGAGAAGAATTTGAAAATTGATTTAAGATATATAAAAAGACAATGTTTTTGTACATTTTATTTACTAAGCTTATGTATTCTCTTCACAATTCACAGTATCACTTCATGGAAAGCTTTTACTAAAGAGTTAATTCATTTGTCTCTTTCTTTGTAGATATCATCTTAAAAATCTTCTGACTTCAATCATCAGAGTCAGCTATTCCTTCCTCTGTGACTTACATGGTATGTGTATGCAATTTTATTATAGCAGTAGTCTTTTATATGTATATACACCTAATTTTACAATGAATTTATATTCAGTTAAAAGCACCTATATATCAAAACATTTTTTTAAATTCATTTGTTCAAGGTGATTTTCTATGAAGTTTATTTCTTTACTAGGAATATCACCAATGTTTTTTTTGTTTGTTTGTTTAGAATAAAGTATGGATAAATAAAAAATATTAAATAAACCAAGCAACTCAAATTTCTATTTCTACTGAGTAGTCCCCGATTCTCACTCAATACAGAGTATATGCCAAAGATCTAAATACATCTACTTTGAATAAAATAAATACAATTTAGATTAAGAAGAACTATTTCTTGGTATATTTGGAGAATTTGTTACTACATCCATCATGTTACCAAAATCCACTGATGCTCACCCTTTTACATAAAATGGCATAGTTTTTTTTTTCACATAACTTATGTGTGTTAGTCTTCTTTTTGTCAGAGTGACCAAACTACCTAACAAGAACAGCTTAGAGAAGGAAAAGTTTATTTTCAGCCCACAATTTCATGGGTTCACACTATGGTGGGCCAATTCTACTGCTCTTGGCCCAAGGTGGGTCAGAAGAGCGTGATGGATGGAGCTACTCAGCTCAACTTTGTCATGAAGCATAGAGAGCTTATGAGATGTTAGGAACACAATTCTTCCATTCAAATTATTAATCCATCAAATTGATTAATTAATTTTACTTCAAATGGAGCAATCTGAGCTGGGCACAGTGGCCCATGCCTATAATCTCAGAGGCTCTGGAGGCTGAGGCAGAAGGATTGTGAATTCAAAGCCAGCACCAGGAAAAGCAAGGCACTCAGCAAGTCAGTGAGACTCTGTCTCAAAATAAAATACAATATAAGGCTGTGGATGTGATCAAGTGCCCCTGAGTTCAATCCTTGGTCCAAAAAAAAAAATAGGGGAAGGAGCAATCTAATAAGGTTATAGCTCTCATAGTCTAATCATATCTCTTCCAAACATTTGTGCATTAACACAGGAGCTGTTGAGGGACCCCTCATATCCAAACCATAAAAATATGCATATACTACTGTATATTTAAATCATCTATACATGACTTCTAATACACAATGCAATATGAAGGCTCTGTAAAGAGTTATTATACTCTTTTGCTTATGGAATAATGGAAATAAAAAAAAGTTGTTTACTTTTAGTACAAACAATTTTTAGAAATATTTTAAACTGTTAATGATTGAATACATACATGAGGATAAGTTGGGCTGACTCTACCTTTTGAAATGTACTGTGGGTTAGAAAGGAAGTAATGATGCTAGGGAACATTAATGAAAACTTCACAAGGAAGGAGAATGTAAGCCCCAAAAGGAAGAGCAAATGGAACTTTCATGGTTAGAACTGAGAGATGGGGCTTCTGAGGACATTGTCAGGTGTGAAGATGGTGCAAAAGATTGAAATTGAAGATGCAATTGTCTTTCATAATCTTGGAAGAGTTGGAAATTAAACAAAGTTTGAAGTTGAGAGAAAGATGTTTTGTCAAAGACAATCTTGAGTACCAGAAAAGTTACAGAGAAAACTGAAACATTTCCAGGTTTTTACCATAGGCTCTGCCTTTAGCTTCAGGCCCTGCTTAATAAAATTACCTCTTTGATTTGATTGATTGATTGATTATTTCTATTTATTTTTATGTAAACTTTGGGGGTACCCCTGGTTTTATAATACTTATATTTATGCAATTCACACAAAGGGTTATTTCATTTTGTTTATTTTATATTTAAAGTGGGTCCCCTATTACTAGACTTTTTAATCTTTTTGAAAGATTAAATGTATTCAATTATGTTCCCTTTTGCTATGAAGCTTAAATTTTTACATAAATTAATTAAATGCAACTATTTGAATTATATTCCAACTTTTTATATTACATGTTTTTGAGGGCCGGTTATTGAGAATATTAAATAATTTAATAATAATAATAAATCAGCTATTACTGTACCACACTGATATTTGACAGTTTTATTTTTGTTGTTTTTAAGGTGAATCTCAGCAAGAGTCACTTTTAAGATTTTCTAGTTCACAAAAATAGCAGAGAGAAAGTGTGCTTAGGAAATATTAAAGCAGAGAGATCCTGGGTTTCTTCCTGTTAAATTAATCATCAGTGAATGAATTTCTGATAGCTAAACGAGGTCAAGAGAATCAAAGGAAATTAAAAATATTCAAAGCTGAAATAAAAGCTGTTGATTTCTTGCCCTTGAAAAGTTGCAGTTATATTTTTGTCAAACTTTTCTACTTTTTTTTTTGAGCTGGAATTAGCATCAATAGCATTAGATGAATAGAGTACTATAAATTTAATATCAGTAAGACATTTTATGAATAAATGCATGGAATAAAACTAATTAATTGAGTCTCTTTTTCTTTTAGTTGCTTCAGGTAGCCTGTTCTCTATGTGTTCCTGTGGAAATATTCATCTATTTTACATCTGTAATCAATACAATGGGTTCAACTGGGAGAAAAAAATAAAAAGAAGGCTAAAGGCATAAAGTGGTTCAGGACCTTTACTTTGCAGCTTTTCTTCTCACAGTACCTTTTGTCCTGGGAAATCTCATCCTCCTTTCAGGGGTTCCATTTGACTTTTACCACTCTCTTTTGCATGCATATTTCTGCCATGGATCTTTCTATCTACCTCCAGCACTTATAATCAATGCTAAGATAAGTCATTTCAAGTCTAATACACACTTCAAACTTGGCTTTCAGGTATTTAAATAATCATCTTTATTTTCTCATAAAAATACCCTGGTCCTCATCCTTTATATCTTGTTTCAGTAAGACCACCTATCAGCTAACCTTTTAACTTCAGTGTTTTAAAACACTTGTGAGCCTGTTGGTCACATGGGCTGACCTCCTTACTCCTCACCTTCCAAATCTAAATTTGCAGTAATTGCTGGGCATTCAGATTAACCCTCCACCCACATTTTTCCTCACCATTTGCCAAAGAGGCATCATTTTTCAAATGGATCACAGCAATTAGCTTCAACATAATATCCAGAGTGCACCATTTGCCCATCTCTATTTATTCTCTACTGCCAGAGATATCTTTAAAATTGTAATGCTATTTATGACACTACCATACTTAACATTTTTCTTAACAGTAGTACATTTAGGATGAATTTTGAAATGTTTGAATATTGATAGCTTTCATTATGCAACATGATCAAGAATAGTTCTTGCTACTCCTCTATTTTTGATTACAAAACATACAAATTCATGTATTCTGCTTTCTCTGAGAGTGACAGTCTATAAAACTTTCTTGTAGTCTGTATCTTTTAATTTTTTAAATATAAATTGCATTTATTTTCGTAGATATATAAATACATAAAACAGTATATATTAATGAGGTACTATGCAGTATTTTATACATGTATACATTGTATAATCTTTAAGTCAGGTTAAAAGCATCATAGCCGCAAACATTTTTCTTTATGGTGAAAATTTTCAAAATTCTTACTTCTGGCTTTTTACAACATATAGTACATGATTATTTCTATAGTCACCTTACTGTGTAATACCACACCAAAACTTCTTCTTCTGATCTCACTAACTTAGTACCTGTTTGTTAATATTTCCTATCTCTCCCTCCCCACATCTCTTCACAACCTCTGGCAACCACCATTCTCTTCTCTTGAAGGAGGTGAACTTTTTATTAATAAGAGTGAGATCATCTGGTATTAAAGTATACTAGAGTATTAGTTGAAATATATTGAATACACAAATTTGTGTAACTCTCCTTTTTTTCCTCACATCTAAAGCACACATAAATAGTTCATCATCAGAAAGGTTACAGTCTTCCCTGCAGCTTATCAATGAGTGTAGTTAAAATTCCTTTCAAGGACCTTTGTTATCATTTAGAGTCTATATCATTTGAACCTTCAAATATATCTTCTTCCCTTTTCTTGTTTTATTTTATACTCCTCCACCTCCCCCCCACCCCGTCCCCACTCTACCCTGATACCTTGATCTCCACTGTTCATGACCTAGATTGTCAAAACTGGTAAGATCTTTTCCTTGCTTCCATCTTGGAAAGTTCTTTGAATCTTTGCAGATAATAGCCCTTTGTACAACCTCCAGGAGTGCAAGCTTAGGTTTTTCACTAAGAAAAGCAAAGCATATTATTGTTAACTATTGATAGAGCTTGTAGCATACTTTTGAAGTATTTTATTCTAAAAACAGGCCTTTTCAGAAGCTAAGCAGATGTAGCAGGCATTTGATGGAAAACAAAAGGAAAAGGGAAATGTTCACACTGACCATTCCACACATTATGTCATAAAATCACGGAACATTACTATTCTAAATGGCACAGAGATTAATATTTTATTTTTAGCGTTATGATATTCTAAGCTCAATGCATATGCAATCTTAAATATAAGATGGATATGAATTTGCTACTCTGGCTAGTTGTTAGAGGGATCACTTTTGACCTTATTCTCCCCACAATAATGATATGCAATATGCAACTTACAAACCTAGAGTTTTCTGGTGTACAAATTCAAAGTACCAACCCAGACAACTTCCATCATTTGTAAGTATAAAGTAATGGATGCTAGATAGTGGTAAAATGATTTTTACAAATCATCTTAGTAGTGTAAGATCTAAGATGAGCTTGCATACAATTTTTAACATACATGTTGCACTATCTTTTTCTCAAATTGGATTTTTTTTTCTTTCATATCTAATACTTTCTGTGTTAAAAATACCTTGCCTATTCCAATTTTTGTACAAAATATATAGGAAGTTAAGGTGAAGACATACCTGATTTAGTGATACTATATTTGAAATTTTAAAATGAATACTGAGCCTCTTCATTTTTACTAGATTGAAACTTTTAGCCTACAAAAGTCCCTCATATTCTTGATTTTTTAAAACTATTTTTAATATATTATATACACACACATATATATATATATATGTATATGTGAAAAAAATATATATATAGTAGTATGGTTTCAATGTGAGATATCCCCCAAAAAGCTCATGTGTGAAACAGTGCAAGAGGGTTTAGAGGTGAAATAATTGGTTTATAAGATCCTTAACACAATCAGTGAGTTAATCCCCTGATGGGATTAACTGGGTGTTATGTGAAGGCAGGGAAATTGTGGCTGGAGGAGGTCTGTCATTAGGGGTGTGCCTTTGGGCTATATATTTTGTGTCTGGTGAGTCTTCTCTGCTTACTGATCATCCCGAGTGCTGCTTCCCTCCACCACACTCTTCTACCATGATGTTCCCTTTACTTCAACCTTAAAGAATGGAGCTGGCTGACTATGGACTGAGACCTCTGAAACCATGAGCCCCCAAATAAGCTTTTCCTCCCCTAAGTTGTTCTTGTCAGGCCTTTTCGTCACAGCTGCAATAAAGCTGATGAAAACATTGTATTTTTTAGGTAACTGGTTTTGCATGTCGGTTTTGTCCAAATACAAATGTATGCTTCACAAAAGTAAGTCTTGATGTCTGTACTTTCCTTCTATCAAGAAGAGTTTGTGTTCATGCGTATTAATCTATAAATAAAAAATTAAATGAGATTGAATTGAAGAACATTCTAGTAGAAAAGGACATGTAGAAATGAATAATAATAAACACTTAAGTAAAAGCAGTTAAAGTGTTGATGAAATAATCTCCAATTTGTAAAAGAAAGGTATTAGGGGTATTTTTTTTCATGGATATTTAAAAATGGTTAAGAAAGGTACATTTTTTAGTTCATTCAAAATGAGTTAAGAAGATTAGAAGCTGAAGGGATAAAAATTATTTGCACTGATAAGGTCTCTTTTGTAATAGAATTCTGAGCAATGAAGAATTTAAAATTGCATTATTTCTTAACCTGGAGAGAAAAAGAAAAATAGACTTTCTAAGAACTCACACAACTCAACACACACAAAAAAACCCCAAAACAAAACAAAACAAAACAAATAACAACAACAACAACAAAAAACCCAATAATCCAATCAAGAAATGGGCTAAGGAACTGAACAGACACTTCACAGAAAAAGAAATACATTCGAAATAAATTCGATCAACAAATATATGAAAAAAATGTTCAACATCTCTAGCAATTAGAGGAATGTAAAACAAAGTACTCTAAGATTTCACTTCACTCTAGTCAGAATGGCAATCATCAAGAATACAAGCAATAATACATGTTGAAGATGTTGGGAAAAAGGTACATTCATACATTGCTGATGGAACTGCAAATTGGTCCAATCGTAATGGAATGAAGTATGGAGATTCCTCAGAAAACTTTGAATGAAATCACCATTTGACCTAGCTATCCCACTCCTCATTTTACACCCAAAAGATGTAAAATATGAATACTACAGTGACACAGTCACCTCAATATTTATAGCAGTTCAATTCACAATAGCCAAACTATGGAACCAATCTAGATGCCCTTCAAAAGATGAATGGATAAAGAAAATACAGAAAATACACAATGGAATATTACTTAGCCTTAAAGAAGAACGAAGTTATGACATTTGCAGGTAAATGGATGGAGCTGGAGAATATTAAGCTAAGCAAAGTGACCAATCCTAAAAACAAAAAGGTGAATGTTTTAATATGCAGATGCTAATTCACAATAAGGGGGGGGGCTGGCTAGGATTATTTGGATTAGACATGGTGAGTAAACACAGGGTAGGTAGTATGGGGTTCGGAAGTACAGTAGAATGAATACAACATTATGACCTTATTTGCATATAAGACTACATAACCAGTGTGATTCTACATCATGCACAACTAGAAGAATGAAAAGTTGTACTCCATTTATATATAATGTGTCAAAATGCTTTGTACTGTCATGTAAACTAATTAGAATAAAAAATGTGGAAAGAGGAATGTTAAACAGTGCTCAATGTAAAGAAGAATGTTTAGTAGGCAAACTTTTTTGTTCTGTATCATTTGATGTCTATGGTGATGAGAAAGAAGATTCCAGTTGTTTCAGTGAAGAAAATGTAAAGTTTTGAAAACAAAGCAAATTGTAGTTAGCAACTGCACACTATGTATGTATTTATAAAAAATTACATGACAAATATTCATATTAGTACCATTATTATGGCTAGAAAGGGAGAATGCATTTGTTCTTTGTCTGATCCTTAATGTGTCATTAATGCATCCCATTTTAGTATACATAAAGCTTCACATTTTACCACCTGAAGGTCTGTGAAAGACCATAGAACAACTGATGATGACTTTCTTCCCTTAATTTTTACTTTCTCATCTTATTTTAGAACAAAAACTTATCAGATAAAATTCTTCAGTTACTTTGGACAAATTATTTCCCCAGAAACTTGGAAAAGTGAAATAGGATCAGGTTTTGCAATGCCTGAAATCCATTCTAAATACATTTCAGAACTCTGATGTACATTATAGGGAAAGTAGAAACTTCTGGGAATCATGTATGAATTGAACAACATACAATTTCTATCTAGGACTGTAACTGTCATTTTATGAGGTCTTAGGGATAAGCTTCTAACTCTTCTCTTATTAACATAGTTTATTCAAGGATTTAAAAGTATATTTATTGATTTAACCCCCAAGGGGAGTTTGAATTTTAGATGTTCAGGATTTAAATCAATAGAAGAGTAATTGATTACTTTGAAATAGACAACTTTTTTTTTTCAAATCTGTAACTGTAAACACTTATGGCTCACAAGCTTTAGTAACATCATACCTATCAAATCATCAAAACATTTTAAAAATGTAATCCTCTTATGATCCTAGCAATATTTTCTGATGATCTAATCTTATTTTGGATATGAATTAAGGCAAAGGGTACATATGCTTAATAGTTCAGATTCCCACTGTTATATTGTATTACCACATTTTACAAATTTAATTGTTCTAACAGGAGAGGATTAATGAAGATAATTAATGTAAAACATCACCCAACACACAATCTTATCATTCACCATAGGTTCTACAGAAGACAAAGAAATTATAAATAACAATTCTTTACTAACAATGTGACAACTGGAACCATCTAATTCATTTTTACGTATTTTTTTCTGAGACTGCAATAATCACAGTTAGAATTTCAATTCCGTCCTTACTCCTCCTCTTGCACCTTGTGAGGTAGCTAGGTCTGAAAACTGGAAGTGGGCTCTGGAGGAATGTACTTCTGTTAAAGAATGACCACAGCTGGGCAGGGGTGCAGAGAGAGAATAGTGAGGGTTTCAGCAATTAGGGTGCAGTATTCATAGACAGGGTGCTTCTATATAGCTTCAGAACAGTTGAGAAGGAGTAAACAAACAACCTTTCATAAATGAAAAAGATAAGGGAATAAAAGGTCTAGTTGAAGATACAATATGTATATGCAGAAAAATTTCAGTTTCATTAGGAGCATTCATTATAAGTTATAGGACATTTTCACAATTTAGATCATGGGACTGGAATTAGACTCTGGTAAGAGTAACAATATTAGAGGAACAGATACAAAATTAAGCACCCACACAGGAACTCTGGTTCAGCTTATCTAAAACACTGTAGGATTTGTGAGCTACTGTATCCCCTAATGGTACTATGTTGACTGGACAACACAATCAAAAAGAATTAGACTTATAATTAAATTATTTAATCATTTCTGGTTTCCAATTAGAGTAAAACCATCAGTTTTCTCATTTTATACTTAAGCTCATTCCTGAACATGGTTAATCAATTATATGAGCCTCTATGCTTCACATTTATTCACATTTCCAGTACTAGAGATGTTCAAAAGTCACCTTTCATTAGGTGTAGTTCTGTACTCAACATCCTCTGAAAAGTGAAAATTATCAAATCATGCTTCATTTATTCATTCATTTGTTGAAGTAACATCACCATACAGTGTAAACACTCCCCCCCCAAAAAAAAAATTCCTGGCCACAGAAACAAAAACTTGATAATAATTGTGCTAGAAAGTTGGAGCCAACTTACATATATTAACATAATTCTACTGATATCTACTCTACTGTTTATTGAACAAATCATTTGCACACCATTGCTTTCCATTCAATAGAGTTCTCTTTATTTAAGTTGGATTTAAAAAACAACAACAAAAAAAATGAGTAGCAGGTTCCAAGATGGGCGGCCAGAGGGAGGCAGCATTCTGGGTAGCTTGGTAACCTGGGGATCTAGTTGTGAGAATACAGCTTCACTGCTAGGGATATTCCAGCCCCCCCACCCCACCCCCACATGCAAGAAGCACTGTGTCCATTCAGGCCTCCTGGCCTTAGCATCAGAGTAGGTCTCCCAACTATTCACTTATGTAGGATTACCAGATACCCGAGTGAGAGCATGGGGGTGGCAGCAGCACCCATGATGAAATTTTGGCCACCCACTGGAGTAGAAATCACAGACACCGCTCCCACGGAGGACACCCGGCAGCTTCCCATAAGTAAGAACTATGGCTGCCACCCCTGTGTGGACCCCCATCTACCAAAGTGGGGTTCCCCCAGCTGCTGCCCTCTTGGGACTCTGCTGCAGGGGACTTATCCCTGATGTGCAGTAGCCCGTCTGCACCCAGGAACATCACTCAGGCTCTGAAGTCAGCCAACACTGCTAGCCCTAGAGCTCATCATCCAACACATTGCCAGGCTCCCCCCACCCAACTGGACACCCCACCACAGGAGCCTCCATCTTGGCTTGCCTTTATCACCATCTTCCAGGTATCCAGTTTCTAACTCTCCACTGTCCCCAGTAGCCGATAACCTGGCACAGTGACACCCTGGTTATCTTCACCATCCTGAGTGTGGAGAAACCAGCTAAAAACAGAGGACTGCAGAGATTGGATAAGAAGGGAAACAGGAAAGACACTGATAACCAACCCAAATAAGCCCTGTGTCTTACTTCAAGATTCTCTCTCTCTCTCTCTCTCTCTCTCTCTTTATCTCCCTATCTCCCTCTCCTTTCTCCTGCACTCACATCCCAACATATGTAAAACCATGTACTTTGCATGAATTAGATTTTGAGGTCTGGGATGACTGAATAGTATATTACATTGTGTGGTACATACATTTTTTTTTAATTATTACTTTTTTCCCCACCAATTTCTGCTATTTTAATATTTTCAATTTTTCTTGATATTTATGTATGTTTTATGTACTATACTGTCCTCCCACATCCTTGTCTACCCAAAAGTACTTCCTCTCCTTTCTCCTGCTACTAATCTTCCTCTTTAGATTTCTCTTTTCTAAGGTATAACAATTGTATATCTTCACCTTCTATTTCCTAAGCATATCATCCTACTCCTCACCCCCAGGTTCATTGTCTACCATCAGAAACTATAAACCCTTTTACAAACCTACTGAGTGTATTGTGGATAATAATTTCAGTCACCGTTTATGTACATTGTGAACAAACTGTAAATGTCTCATTAGCAAATATTTTGTTTTTTGAGGGTGTATATTGTTTATTTTGGGATCTGATAACATTGTCCTTAACCTCAAAGGAGAGGTATAGGATTCCTACAGGGAAACAATAAGCCTGTAGGATAAAATCAGTAACGACTAGGATCCATAGTGCTAGGAGAGAAGACACAAGATCAACATGAAAAGACAAGGGAAGAAAGTGACCCAAGCAAATCAAGATACCACATTATTATAATCCATGGCCAACACAAGCAGAAGATATAGCAGATAAGGAGTTAAGGATGTACAAAATTAAAATGTTCTGTGAATTAAAAGATGATATATGAGAGCAAATACAGGCAGCAAAAGATCATTTTGACAAACAGCTACATAAAAAAATAGAGGAAACATAAGATTACTTCAGTAGGAAGATAGAGGTATTAAAAAACCCAAACAAAAAAAAAAACTTGAAATGAAAGAAACAATAAATCAAATAAAATGTTCAACTGAAAGCATCACCAACAGATTAGACCACTTAGAAAACAGAACCTCAGAAAATAAAGACAAAATATATAATCTTGAAAAGAATATAGGCCACACAATGAAAATGGTAAAAAACCATGAGCAGAACATACAAAAAATATGGGATAGCATAAAATGACCACATTTATGAGATAATTGGAAAAAAGGAAAGAATAGAGTTCCAAACCAAAGAAATGAACAATCTATTCAATGAAATATCAGATTTTTTTTTCCAAAAATGAAGAATGAATTTTAAAACCAAATTAAAGAGGCTTTCAGGATGCCAAATGTACAAAATCACAAAAGATCCACACCAAGTCACATTATAATGGAAATTCCTAACATACAGAATAAGGAAGAAATATTAAAAGCCACGAGAGAAAGGAATCAGATTACATATTTGGGGAAACGGATTAGAATATGTGAAGAGTTTTCAATCCAGATCCTGAAAGCTAGAAGGTCCTAGAACAACATATATCAAGCTCTGAAAGACAATGGATGCCAACCCAGAATCTTATATGCAACAAAATTAAACTTTAGATTTGATGATGAAATTAAAACCTTCCATGATAATCAGAAGTTAAAAGATTTTACAATTCGAAAGCTTGCACTACAGAACATCCTCGTCAAAATATTCCATGAAGAGAAACTGAAATACAACAATGAAAATCAGCAAAGGGAAGTATTACACTAAAGGAAAAACAAATCAAAGGACAAACCAAGTCAAATTAAATACCAAAAATAAACAAAATGGCTGGGATTACAAATCATGTCTCAATAATAACCCTGAATGTTAATGGCCTAAACTCACCAATCCAAAGACAGACTGGCAGATTGGATTAAAAAAAGAAGACTCAACAATATGCTACCTCCAAGAGACTCATCTCATAGTAAAATACATCCACACACTGAGGGTGAAAGTTGGGAAAATTCATACCATTCACATGGACTGTGGAAGCAAGCAGGGGTTTCCATCCTCATATCAAATAAAGTAGACTTCAAGCCAAAGTTAATCAAAAGGGTTAAACCAGGATATGTCATACTGCTTAAGGAAACAATTCATCAACAACACATAATAATAATAAATTTATATTCCCAAAAATATTGGATGTCTACATTCTTCAAACATACTCTTCTCAGGTTCAAGAGTCAAAAAGACCAGAAAACAATAATTCTGGGTGACTTTAACACACCTCTTTCATCACAGGATAGATCTTCCAAACAAAAGCTGAACAAAGAAACTATGGATTTGAATAATACAATCAATAACTTAGACTTAACTGACATATATAGAATATTTTATCCTTCAATTAACAAATATACTTTGTTCTCAGAAGCAAATGGATCCTTCGCTAAAATAGACCACATATTATGCCACAAAGCTACTCTTAGCAAATAAGACTCCTATAGTGCAAGAATTAAAATCAAGAATTGATCATTGGGATGAATTCAAACTAAAAAGCTGCTTCTCAGAAAAACAAACAGTTAGTGAGGTGAATAGAAAGCCTACAGCTTGAAAATATTTTTTTCCACTTTCACATTAGATAGAGGACTAATCTATATGGTAGATGAAGAACTCAAAAAGGTAAACACCAAAATAACAAATAACTCAATCAATAAATGAGGCAAGAAACTGAGCAGACACTTCTCAGAAGGTGATATACAATAAATCAACAAATATATGAAAATATGTTCAACATCTCTAGCTATTAGAAAAAAAGCAAATCAAAACTACTCTAAGATTTCATCTCTCTCCATTCAGAATGGCAGCTATTAAGCATACAAACAACAATAAGTGTTGGCGAGCATATGGGGGAAAAGGCACACTCATACATTGCTGGTAAGACTGTGAATTGGTGCAGCCAATATGGAAAGGAGTATGGAGATTACTTGGAAAACTTGGAATGGAACCACCATTTGACCTAGCTATCCCACTCCTTGGTCTATACCCAAAGGACTTAAAAAGAGACTACTGCAGGGATGCAGCCACATCAATATTTATAGAAGCACAATTCACAATAGCTAAATTGTGGGGCCAACCTACATGCCCTTCAGTAAATGAATGGATAAAGAAAATGTGGTATTTATACACAATGGAATATTATTCAGCAATAAAAGAGAATAAAATCATGGAATTTTTAGGAAAATGGATGTAGTTAGAGAACATAATGCTAAGTGAAGGTAGACAATCCCAAAAAACCAAATGCCAAATGTTTTCTCTGATATAAGGAGGCTGATTCAAAGTGGGGTTGGGAGGAAGCATGTGACTATTAAAGGAACTCTAAAGCAAAGGGGAGGGGGGGAAGGGAAGGGGTATGGGGGTACAAAAAGATGGTGGAATGAGATGGACATCATTTCCCTAAATACATATATGAAGACACAAATGGTGAATATACTTTGTTGTTTAGAGCCACAGCCAAGTCGGGATGGCGCCTGGCATTTTGCCAGAAGGAGTGTTTGGGAGGTGACGCCATCGAGCCATTGGGATGATGGTGATTAAGTTAAGTTGTGTATAATTATTGGGATGGTGACTGATTGCTGTAACTGGAGGATGCTGAATTGGGGCAAGCTGTGTATTCAGTTGTGTATGTGGACCTCTGCTGTCCAGCAGTGGGGCAGCTTCTGCTGCCTCGAGTGCCCGCTACTTTTGAGTTCCCATTGGTTCTCTTGGAGTTTTGGTGGAGTTCTGGAGAGTTCCCGTGGGGTTCTGGCAATAAAGTAGTTCCTGTTTGAACCTGCAAGTGGCTCGTGACCTCCTGGTTATTTTTGTGCCCAGCCAGACTGCGGCACTTTGTATACAACCATATGAAAATATCCTCTCTATTTGTGTAATATGAATTGTAATGCATTCTGCTGTCATATATAACAAATTAGAATAAAAAAGTAAACCCAGTATGAATTAAAACTTTATTTCAGAATATGTATCTTTTCAATGAAAGTAGATCCAATTATGTCCAAGTTCCACCGTATGACATATATGACTCTTCCAATAACCAAATAAGGAATGATGATAGTAATGTTTGTTTTCTTCAGAGTGTGTTCAGATCAGGAGGGAATTACAAATATATGAATATGGCAAGCATTTCTTATTAAGTAAACCTGCTATCCATTCTACAAAATTTTTAAAGATTACAAGGCATTTTGAGAAATCCATGTTATAAACAGGAGTCATTCTAATTCAGCCATATTTTCATGGCTGATACATAGAATATTAATTGCAGCTGGATGGTAATAGTTACCATTAGTGTATAACTTTTCTTTGTAAAGAAAAAATACAAGGTGTCTTTGTTGTCATAACACAGTGTCAGTTTTCAAAAACTGATTCATTCTTCAAAGACCTTTCCCAGTCCTTAACTTTTGAGTTTGTTTCATTTAGCATGAAAATTTGCTCCTTAAAATGTTATTAAATAAATAGGCATTAATATATTTTAATTAAAAAGACAATGAATTTTTAATGAAAATTATATGTTAGTATGATTTATTTTTATATCACCATAAAGAATGCCTCTGTAATTTATGGTATATAAATCAGTGGTTTGGTTAATGAATATTAATAAGACTATGGAATTCCTAATTTCATGAACAAATACTATATTTATAATGTGTTCACCTTATTTAGTAATTAAAATGACTTTCATTAATAAAAATAACTTTTTAAAGTAAAATGATTAATATTATTGAAACTTCTCTTAAAAATCAACCAAACTCAACTATGATTGACAATAAAATATTTGATGTTTAGAAATTATCTATGAAAACATAAGTATTTGTTATTTGAAGTTTTAGTTTTATAAATATATGTAATTGACAACTTAAGAATTATTCAACTATTATAGTAATTTGAAAGCTGTCATTATACTACAAGATGAAAGATTAGTATAAATTTAATTATATATATATACACACATATTGGTTTGCATATTCATATGTATGAAGAAAATTGCATATTGACTAATATATTCCATAAACTTTGACTATTAATAAAACTTTTAGTTCAATTTTAACTTGTTCTATATGACAGCTACTTTATTTAGTAAAGTTATGACATAATGATATATTTGACTCATGTAGAAAAGAGAACTCATAAAATAAATTTTTTAGAGTTTAATTATTTTATGTTGTTAAATAGAAGTTTTTATAATAACAATATTTAATAACACTTATGATTTCAACTAACACAGTTATATTGCTAATAATAAGTAACATTATAATTTACTTAAATTTGATAATATATTACACACTGTTCTTAATACTTAAATTGATTATCTCTTTCCTCATAGCTATGCTTGAACACACTATGTTTGTTTCTATTTTTTCAATGAAGTTAGGCAACACAGAGCTGGACAGTGACTGACACATACTATACCTAGGTGATCCAATTTTTGTTGGGGTCACTTTGTGAATATGTGGACTGGAAGGCCTAAGAAAATTTCTATATTTATATTTTCATTTCCCTCTTCTTAAAAGCACAGTTTAAATTTTCAGACAATTTTAGAAATATTTAGGACTAGAAGAAAAACATTCATATATTACATATATCTTAGTTTATTGCCATTACATTTAGCATACTTTGAAATAATCATTAAAATTTAAAAAACACTCTATTACAATGAATGTATGATGATATCTGCTTTATGGTGTTTTAAATATCTTTGCACAAGTCATTATTTTCTATTCATCTGGTACAGAATACTCTTATGAGACTCTAAAATAATACAAAAATTGTTCTCTCTAAATAAAATCACAAAAATTTCCAGCATTTTATTACAATAGCTAGAGACTAAAGATGACTTTTATGTACTGAAGGAAATGAACATATTAAAAAGAAAAAAATAAAAAGTAAGTTGCTAAAGATGAATGCACACTAAAATAATCAGCTTTGCCTGATTATTTTAAACTCTGATGTTATTTCTTGTAGTCAATAATGATTGAAAGGATACTAATTTGAATAATGTTGTAGACCCGAAGACAGCATGTAGTGAGATAAAAATCTGGACTTGAAAAATGTAAGCTCTCGTCATATGACATGGCCAGATAATAGGAAATATGATCTGACAAACAAATATCACCAAAGTATGAGAAGCCTGGGCTAAGTTGATACCAAGACTTTAATAGAATCAACACCAACAATGATACTAGAAAATAACAACTGTAGTGTAAAAATGAATTGAGTTTGGCAACAAATGGTGGAGGGTATATGCACTTATTCCAAAACAAACAAGTAGCACCAGTCTTAATTAATCATAGGAAATATTTTACATCTTTAATATTTATTGGTGATTTCAAAATTGTCAACTACTATGCCAATAAATATATAGGCATTTTAATTTTATTTTTCTGAAAGAAGCAATAAAACAAAGATAACTGTTATTATCCATAACTTTTTGTACACATAAAATTCCTCTGTTTATTTTTTTCTGGTTAAAAATATATAATGGGGGAATTACTATATATACAATAAAACTATATATTTTTAAGTATGTAGGAACTTTTAAAGCATATAAATAGAAATAATAACAAACTGATTCAATTTTGCTATTATTTTTTTCAGATTTTTGGTATCTAAATGAAACATATACACAACTCATTTTTAAAAATTTCTATGTATACTTCCTTTTACTTTTTATCAGAGAGTGTAATTAGCAAGTGATAATAAAATTAGACATAAAAAACATTTCAGGAAAAAAAAATAGGGCAAACCCTAAGTGGTATTACAAAGGTAAAGGAAATCATCTCTATTATGTGTAGTTTTAAGATTTCCTCTCCCAAGTATTTCTTATAAAGTAACATAGATTCATAGCTTTTGGGGACTTCCGTGTCATCCTTCTTCCTTAACCACTCTTCTCAGGATTTTTCAATTGCTGGGTAAAATAGCATAATTATAATTATAACCATTATAATTATAGCATCTTAAAACAACACACATTTACTATCTTGCAGTTTGTGTCAGGAGTTAGGATACACTTAACCAGGTCATCCTCTTAGGGTTCCAAAGATTTATATCAAGATATCAGTGTATGACATTCTCTTCTGGAGACTTTCTCCCTTTCCCAAGCTCATTCTCATTCTTGGAAGAATTCAGTTCCTAGCAGTTGTTGGACTTGTTCAATGCTGCTAACTGGCTAGAGAATCTTCTTAAAACCTAAAATCTTCTTAAAACCTAAATCTTCTCTCAGTTTCCAGACACATAGACTTGTTTCTAAAGGACAGCTGACATAAAACCAGTAAGAAAAACTTTCTTCAGTCAGCTCAAAATATATTTTATATACATTTTATTTTATTATACACATAAGAGTCATTATCCAATTTTTATCTTTTCCATATAGCACACTTTAATCTAGGGAATAATCTTCCCACCATAATTCACAGATCTCATTCAAGAGAAAGAAGTTTTGTGTTTCATGTACATTACAAGTCAGACATCTTGAACCATCTAATAATTCTGTGTGCTACTCTCTGAAGTACTTTACAATTAGTATTGCATTGTTACACCTATTATTAGAACCCTTATTGCCAAGAACCTGATTATTCATCTTTCAAGAGTAAAATAAGAATTTTAGTCCTATCTAAGAAGTCTGGATTAGAGAAAGGCATTTGACTAAGGCTTTAAATTTTTACAGTTATTTGAAAATTAAAACCTGAGAAGATAGATCTTTATCACAATTCAAAAGACTCCCATCTTAAGGAGAGTTTTTAAAAGGATATTTTTAAATTAGTACTTTGATAATATTTTAGCGTTATATGGATTTAGTATAGATAATCAATATTGGGCAAAAAATACAAACTTAAGCTCCATAGGTCAGATATTATTATTAATATTTTTTTTCTGTGTTGCTATACAAACCCAGGGCCTCATGCATGCAGGCAAGTACTATACTCCTGAGCTATGTTCCTAGTTCTGGGGACAGATATTATTATAATGGAAAAATTCAAAAATCAAAACCACGCAATGTCTAAGATAAAATTTATGAAATAAAAATTTTAAAATCCTATATTGAGTTGTATCAGCTGGTTCACTTCTGAAACATGCCTAATATTCTCACACTATATTCTGGCTTTTGAAATCACCATAATCATTGAAAGAAGGTGTATGTGTCTTTGAATATCAGGGGCAATGGCTTGTAGATTTAAAGCCAGATGGCCTTAAGGCAGTTTCTGGACAAACACTTTGAAGCATAATCTTTATTCATTCAGTCCAAAGAAGATATCTTTCTCTCACAGAAATAGAAGAAATATTTCAACCCACTATGTATTTTCAAACTTCCAAATAGAAAGGATGTTAGTGAATAATGCCCTTTCTGGCTAAGGTACCACTGACTATCACAATCAGTTATAAATCTTAGCCATTCACTTTATTTGAAAATACCAGATTACTAAATATTGGAAAGAAGGGTGATGTATCCTAGATTAAAAAAAATTGTCTCTACTGTACAAACCAGCAAAGGGAGTCTTCAATGTTCTCTGCAATGTATTCAGGAAGGATTGTAGGGAAGGGAACGGGGTTGGGAATAGAAAAGACAGTAGAATGAATCAGACATAACTGTCCTATGTTCATACATGAATACACCACCAGTGTAACTCCAAATCACATACAACCACAAGAATGGAAAGTTATATTCCATGTATGTATAATATGTCAAAATACGTT
>NW_026000108.1:22550571-22562201 GCF_001458135.2 Marmota marmota marmota | reverse complement strand
AAAAAAAAAAAAAAAAATCTGAAAACATTTCAGTTTCTCCTCCAATTGTTTACATTTCCAAAGACTCTCAAAACTATAGTTCTATTCTTTCCTTGCTTTTTCAACAAATGTCTAATGTATATTCACCATATATAAATAAGAAACTATTTAAAACAAAAAATGACTATCCATGATGTATATAGTTTTATTTTTATGATTCTTCAAACAATTTAATTCATATTTTTTTAATTCTCTAAACATGCATTATAAGGTCAAATAATATTATAAGCTTCATGTTCAATGTTGCATTACAGTTTTAATAAATGCCTCCTAAATTTGTATTAATACCAGCAGAATAAGAAAGCACTTCTTGGAATTATACTAGCACTGGTTATTTTTAAAATACATAATTTTTTTGCTGTAATAAAATAAAATTTAGAAAAAAATTAAAAAGTATATGACATGTTAATACCAAATAATGTTTGCAATTTTTTTTCTGGGAACTGGGGATTGAACCAAGGGGCACTCAACCACTGATCCACATCCACAGTCCTGTTTTATTTTTATTTAGAAACAGGGTCTCAGTGAATTGCTTAGCATCTCACTCTTGCTGAGGCTGGCTTTCAACTCACAATCTTCCAGCCTCTGCCACCTGTGCTGCAGGGATTAAAGGTGTGTGCTTCAGCCCCTGGCATTTTTATATAATCTTTTGATTATAAACACAATTAAGCCTTCTGATTGAGTGAAGGAATGCATAAATTATTTTAAAGCACTCTGTGGAATGGATTACTGTATGTTATGTTACACTGTATTTGTAGGACTCTTAACTGTTATGCTGTGTTTATTTTGGGCCATGATACTTTATCAAAAGCATTAATTTTCAAAGCGTTCTCACCAGAAAACAGAAGACACTGAAGAAACTCACATTGTTTCATTAAGTAAAGTTTTACAGACAGACGACATATAACATAGACAACAGAGGCTTAGAAGACATGAGAATTGACTGTCAATATGTGTGGAAGATGGAGGAGATTTGCTTTATAATATCCCAGAGGATAGAGGTAAAATAAACACTGGAAGGAAACTATAGGTGAAGTGATGTGAGATAAGAATAATGGGGAACTTTGTATTGATTAGAAGTAGCCAAAAAAAGAATATGCTCTCCTGGAATAGGTTCTGTTTATGTGTGGACACACTACTGAAAAGTCACAAGCATTGCTTTATATTTTAATCCAGTAAATAATTTAAAATAGCAAACCATGTAATAATTGGTTAGACACATGGGCTGAAAATTTTTATACAAACTTCACATTTATAAGTTACAGATATTAAAGTATTTGAAGACTCTATTGGGAAATATGGGTTAAAATGTGTTGCTCCAAATATATTACATATTTAAGTTAGAGGTATGTTAGAGTTTATTTTCTCATTCATATCATGACCTATGTCAGACTGTACCTAATAACAAACACAATTGAAAGTTTTAAAGGACAAGTAAATAAGTTCCTTAAAATACTAAAAAGTTAATGAATGCACCCTCACTGGAAAGGTCCAGAGTAGGATGATCACCCAACAGATACACAGTGCAGATGCATGTGCATCAGATAAGGTACAAAATGCATGATATTCCTCCTGGATCAGAATGTGTGACCCAGTAGAACATAAGCTTCATGTGTGTCACAACTGTTTTATCACCAAGAATAATCATGGAACTTAAACAGTAACTTCTATACAGAAAGGATATGAGGTTCATTTCTGGTTTTTCTAAATTTGTTTAGCCATGTTTCTTCCTGTTTGATGTTGTTAACATCCCTTTCAGATTATTCCTTAACAATCACATTCCTAGCTGTGACAGAGAGAAGCTTCCATCTTTTATTTAAATTTTTTGTAGTTATTGATGAATCTTTATTTTATTTTTTTATTCACATGCGGTTCTGAGAATTGAACCCAGTGCCTCAGATATGATAGAAAGGCGCTCTACGACTGTGCTACAACCCCAGAGGTGAGAAGCTTCCATCTTTGAATGAAGGGTGTCCTTCAAGTCTATCAACTTATTTTTAATGAAGCCATACCAAATATGGTGCACCTGTTACCAGATCTGATTGCATGTCTGTGGGGGTGTTGCTATGTGTCAGTACCAGACAATGCCTTATCTCATGAGGCAGGGCCTTGCTATTCCTCTGTGCTAATCTAATAGTAACTAATATGTATTTAATAATTTAAAATAATTTCTCAAATGTCTGCCACCTAAATTTTAAAACAAGGCTGCTATTAGGATAAATTTTCTGATTAATACAATGATTTCTACTTTCTTCATTTAAAGTTTTACTGATAAAGAATCCATAGTCTTGGTCTAGAGCGTAGATTTGACGACCTCTGGTGTAGAAAAGACATGTATTCCTTCTAAAATTGTAACCTTGGTAATTGAGATGTAGCCAATATGCACCATACTACTTGGAAAGACTTAACTTGGTTTGGTGATACAGCTTCTAAAGTACACTTGCGTGCTGTTTATAGCTCTAATTCCATAACTCACTATTCTTAATGCCTTGCTCAAAGGCAAACATAAATTTGGTTGACTGCTTCCCTCAGGGATGATTGGTTTTCTGGCATAATATCCATAATATCATATGAAGTAAATAATGTGCCAATGGGGTGTTTCAGGATGCTAGTACTACATGAGATAGTAGTGAACACTTTAAGAACTGGTGCTTCAGAGATGTCAGTCATAAAAAGAAAGGATTGCAATCCAATGTGTCCTAGGGTTAGACTAAGTGCTGATTGCAAGTAGAAACATTGCTATAGGATCACTGAGCTTTCTAGTTTCAACTTGCAAGTGTTAAAATAAGGAAACCCTATATATAGTCAGCCTGCATTCATTTTTCAGTTTTTTCTAGTGCCTCAGCTGCTATTATTTTTGTTATTCTTACATGTTTTGAAATAAGTCTAACTATAAGCTATAACTATAAAGAGTATGTTTAGCACTGAGAGTCAATCCCTATAGAGCCATATTAATTCTATGCCAACAAAAATACATAATTTAACAAACGTACATTTCACTAATGTGTTTACCAACACTGTTTTCTAACCTTGACTAAAACAGGCTGACTATTTTATATGGATTTTGTGCTTGGATTGTTCTGGGAAACTCTGTACTTTTGATCCAGCATTGGCATCAATAGCTCTCCAATCAATGATAAAACCAATGCTGATTGTACTGATTGTTTTTTATCATTGATTGCAGATTGTCATCATTATTTTCTTCCAGAAGAGATGGAATGATTCTCACATCATCATTTTAATTAAAGTTTACCAAATTTTGTTTTATGCAGAGGTTTGAAATACCTACATACTATTTCTAGTCTATGATTGTTTTCATTAAAGTATCACATTATATTTGAAACTGTATTCCATTATTTCTATGGAACTAAACCATTTGTACTTATCTGCAGGGCATATGCTTTTCAGAATTCATATTACATTTTTATAATAATCATATAAAATTAGAAAACTCAATGATTTTCAAAAATTAGATATTAGGGAGGGGGTAAAATTCTCAGAACACAGAGAAATAAAAATGACATGGAAAATGACAAGAAAATGTTACTGATAATTTGGGAATCTTGGAATTAATATTTAACCACTAAATATTGTGTTAAACAGGAAATAAAAATTCAGGGCACAGTGCTTTATAATAATGTAGGTCCATGTGAACACCAGAGGAAGATCTCATATTATATGACTAAAAACTACTATGGGATATTGAATAGGATACCTAATCATGATAGAAAAAAATGAAAACTAAAGTTATGTTAGAAAAACAGAAGTAATAAAGAAGATATTTCTATGAATAGTTATATTTATATAAACATATACATTATCCATGCAAACTTTGTCTATTTGAAAATATACATTTAAAAAAGTATAAAAGTAATAAATTTTTAATTCTCCAGGTACCTCAAGAAGCAACTATTTGAAATAATAAGTTAATTAAACAATTTTAAAAATGAACCAAACATTTAGAAACAGCAGAAATCTGAAAAGTATATTGCACATTTTACATAGCTAGAATCTATGGTGTATAAATAGCATAAAAATACTAAACAATATAAGTCAACAATACATAAAATATGTCGATAACATATTTATGTATGCATACATAAAGTAAATAAAGAATATATGATAGTGTCATACTAGACAAAGATGCCAAAAACATTCACTGGAGAAAAGATAGCCTATTCAACAAATGGTACTGGCAAAACTGAAAATTTATTTATAGCAAAATGAAATTAAGTGAATCAAAGACTTAGGCACTGCAACTGCACTTGATAGAAGAAAAAAAATAGGCCCAAATCTTCACCATGTCAGCCTAGGATCTGACTTCCTTAACAAAACTCCTAAGGCACAAGAAGTAAAATTAAGAATCAATAAATGGGATGAATTCAAATTGAAAAGCTTCTTTTCAGCAAGGGAAATAACCAATAATGTGAGGAGAGAGCCTATAGATTTGGAGAAAATTTTTACCACATGCATTTCCGATAAAACATTAATCTGTAGGATATATAAAGAACTCAAAACAAAAATCAAACAAATAACCCAATTAATAAATGGGCTATGGCACTGAACAGACACTTCACAGAAGAAGAAATACAATTGATGAACAAATATGTGAAAAAGTATTCAACATCTCTAGCAATTAGAGAAATGCAAATCAAAACTACTATATGATTTCATCTCACTCATGTCAGAATGGCAATCCACAAGAATACAGGCAAAAATATATGTTGGCTAGGATATGGGGGAAAAGGTACACTCATACTTTGCTGGTGGGACTGCAAATTGGTACAACCAATCTGGAAAGCAGTATGGAGATTCTCAGAAAACTAGAATGGAACCATGATTTGACCCGGCTATCCCACTACTCGATTATACTGAAAACATAAAATCAGCATACTAAAGTAATGCAGCCACATCAATGTTTATAGCAGCTCAATTCACAATAGCTAAACTATGGAACCAACTTAGTTGTCCTTCAATAGATGAATGGATAAGGCAAATGTGGTATATATATATTCAACGGAATATTACTAAGATTTAAAGAAGAATGAAATTATGGCATTTGCCAGTAAATGGATGGAGTTGGAGAATATCATGCTAAGCAAAATAAGCTAATCTCTGCCCCCCCCCCAAAAAAACACAAAGATTGAATGTTTTCTCTAATATGAGGATGCTAATTCAGAATTAGGTTGTGGGGGGCACTATAGAAGAATAGCATTGCCTTAGATTAGGTAAAGTGAAGTGAAGGGAGAGGAGAGGAGAGGATGTGGGGATAAGAAGAATAGTAGAACTAAACAGACATTATTACTTTATGTATATATGTGAATGCATGGCAATATGATTCTATAACATGTACACACAGAAAAATGAGAAATTATATTTCATGTATGTATGATATAGCAAAGTGAATAAATGCATTCTTCTGTTATATATATAAATAATGAAAACAAATTAAAAAATTTTAAAAAGAAATATTTACTTTATATGCATGTATATATGATAATTATATAATAGAACATTTATGTACTATTTAATATCTATGCTAGCATTTGCATTTTAACATTTATAAATATTAACATTTTCTCTAGTAATATTAGAACAAAAGACTAAATGAATATACTGGAAAGAGCATTATCCAATGAGGGCCCCAGGAACAGTTTACATATCAATTTATCATATTGAATAGTTAGAGATAATTCTCATGTTTTTTTTAACTAGGCTAAAGTTATAAACCATATATTAAAAGGATTGACACTTTATTTTTTTGAAACAAAGTTTCTCCTTAGAAATTCCAAAACACAATAGTGTATCTTGGATAGAACTCTAATACGGTTTAGGTGCACAAATCCTAATGCATTTTTATTTTATTTTGGATTATTTATGTCATATTTGAAATGAAAGAAATCTAGAGATGAGAACATCAAATAATGTGAGCCTGCCAATCCTCATTATTATCATCATCAGTTACTCTTCCACAGTTCCCGCCGTGCCATATGTTTTCCGTTGTGTTTTTTGTGCTTAATTCATTTAATTCTTGCAGAAATCCTATGAAATAGGTGGTCTATTTCCATATTCGATAGTGATAAGCTACAGATATCCCATAACTCTTTTCTAACATTTATGACGCTAAGAAGGGAGCAAGGTCTATTAACTACAGGAAAGAAAACTTCTAAACCCATGCTTGGTTGAAGCAAAACAAAACAAAACAGCAGCTATAGCAAAATAAAACAACTTATTTGATAGAAATAACTCACAATTCTCATAATATGATGAATTATTATAAGAAACAGCCAGGATTCTCATGCATAGTAAAATAAAAAAGTCCACAATATACAAAATAAGATAGACATATGGTATGTGCATTTTGATTTGTTCAGTGCTCTTAATCTGCAATGCTTATCTGATACTATAAAAAATGAAAAGAAAAAGAGACATATGTTTTGGTAAGCAAGGAGATAGCTTTTTATCATTTTCAAATTATGTATTTATCACCATGAAAATTATAAATTCAATAGTAACATCAACAATATTGCTATATCATGAACATTATGTGGTTTCTACATTTAGCCACATAATAATAGTAAACATATAGGGGTTATATTCTACATCAATCACTATTTTAATAACTTTGGTCGAACTCATTTAATTCTCTTAAGCATTGTTTTAGTCATTTTTTTTTGATGTGACTAGAAGATCTGACCAGAATAATTTTAGGGGAGAAAAATTCATTTGGGCACTCATGGATTAAGAGGTCTCAGTCCGTGGACAGACAGTAGGCTCCATTCCTCGGGGCTGGAGATGAGGCTGAAAAACATGGCAGAAGAGTGTAGTGGAGGGAAGCAACTCACATGAGGATCACAAAGCAGAGAGACTCCACTCTCCAGATACAAAATATATACCCCTCAATGAAGCACTTCCTTCAGTCTCACCCCTGCCTCCAGTCAAAGCCCAGTTAATCCCATCACAGATTAATTAGCTGATTAGGTTAATGTTATAAAGCAATCATTTCTCCTCCAAACCTTCTTGCATTGTCTCACATGTGAGCTTTTGGGGGACACTTCACATTCAAACCATAGCAAGCATGCTCTATACAAGGTCAACAGTTTCGGGATGTACTTACTTAATCAAATAAAATAAGTCTTGCTATAAGCATTGCAGGATTTGCTGGTGGGTCCATGAAACTATGTATGAACCAATCTCCTTCTATCTTCTGTATCTTTAACATGTTTTCCAGTTTTCAACTTTGGCCCAGGAGTCCAGTTATCATTTCCATATCACAGTTGAGGAAAGGAAAAAAAGCTCAAAACTACTTCTTACAATGGGAGATTTTTCAAAAGTATCACCAAAAGATATGATAAGTTTGGATACGCTTATTAGAAATAAGCTAAATCAAATGTATGAAATATGATGTCAAGAGCTTTGTAATGTTTTGAACAACTAATAATAAAAAAAGAAATAAGATAAAGAATGTAGACTTTTTTTTGCACATCATGTTGCACACTTAAAAATATTGAGTCTCACCAGAAACAAGGGTAGAAAGTTGTTTCATGGTGCCCAACCAAAAAAGAAACAAAGATGGTTTTAAATTTGGAAAGTCTTAAAAAATACAAGTTCCCTTGACCATTGTGCTGGTATTAGAAACAAAAGTATATACATATAGCAAGGAATATTTCTGTAAAAGCATAACCAAGTTGAAAATATATTATATAGAAGTATTAATTATAAGAATAATATTGTGAATTGATGAATGAATAATCTTTAAAAGTAGACATAAGACCAAAGATCACAAAGTGCGCAATTTTATTAATGATTTGAGATCATTGAAAATATGAAAGGAGACATCATGTTCTTGAATAAACAATGCAATATTATAAAAAGGTCAGTTTTTAATCATATTGACTCATAAATTCTTGTCAGAAAAATGCAATTATTGGAAGATCTCTGCTAAGAAGCAAAAAAAAAAAGTAAAGGAAAAAAGCCAATGGAAAAGGGAAAAGGAAGAAGAGCAGATGTTTGGTCATCTTTCAATTTTAAAATTAAAGTATTAAGGATTTGTTAGTGAGACAGTGATACACAATTTAATAGAAATCAACGAATATTCAAGATAGTCATGGTAGTGTATTAGGAAGTTTAGTTTAAGATAAACTTATTTGTTATTATTAAATGTTTAATGGAGAGTTGTATACTAGAGGGATAGTGATCTACTCATAGTAAGAATTCATCAGGAAGAACAATGTGTTATTACGAAATTATGTAACTGATGTAATTAACCTAGATTACTGTGCCATTCATTTCTACATTAGTGCATTTAATAATTTACTAATTCATTCAAAAACTATTTTTCAAGCACATGACATATATGTTCTTCCAGGAAACACACTGTGTAAATTCCTCTCTAGGATTCATACTTTACCTGAAGAAAGTCAGATAATTACATATATCGTTGCAATCAATGTTGCACTCAACTCATAACATAGTGTAAAGAAAGAGTTCAACTTATTTTCCTACCATTGGTATCTGGAATGCATGGGTTGTTCCAATGCTAACATTATCTCATCAAATTGATCTGATAGCACAGCCATGTTACTAGGGGATTTACAGGATTTAGTTTTCCTTTCACAGGGATAGGATTAAGAAACAAGAAAGGGATTTTCACAAAGGCAAACAGACAAGATTCTATTTTGACACAAGTGTTTAAAAAGAGCAATAATTAATCTTATCTTATTCCTTCTTAGACTGAAAGATTGGTTTTCTCATCGAAATTATTATAAAAAAACAAATGTTTTAACAAAATATTGCAGTCCAATATAAACACAGGGTAATTACCGAAAAAGAAAGAAGGCAAAATCAAGATGCTGATTTCTTTAGTGAGCTCTTTCTTGGACAGATATTATAGTATTGACATCAGCTTTTTAGGAAATTTCAGGGATCATCCTATGTTACTTGGAGGCTATCACAGCCTCATATTTTCAGACACATATAAATTTAATCATGATTTGTTATTTCTTTCTTGCAATGTATATGGTTCTAATTACAATGTTTTGTCAGGGGGGTTGTTATTTCACTGATTAATTCACCAGATTTGTAAAATAATCCAGATGACAATTCTTAGTTGTCTAGCTGTACATTTCTACCTTTTTTTGAGTATGAAAAATCTATAATATATATTATTAATATTTTAGTGTAACAAACGCAATTCTGGTTTTCAAATTATGTTATTATAAAGTGATAATTTGAAAAAAATAAAATAAATAAAGTGATAATTTGATCTTATTAATAATCTTAATAATAATAAGATTAATAATAACATTCTTAATAATTTTATTATAATGACAATATTTATTGATAATATTGAAGTTACTAATAGCTATTAACCATTATGGTTTAAATGAACTTTTAACACCTAGAACAGTTTTTTTTAAAATATTTTTTATTTATATTTATTAAGAAAAAGGGAATAAGTCCAATAAAAAATTTTGCATTTATGATTATGTTTCTAAATTTATTGAAATAATTCTATAGTGCTTTCTCTTTATTTTGTTAGTGTATTATGATTGATAATTTTAATTCTAGTAATAATCATATAAAAAGATCTGCACTAATTGAAAGTTAGATAGAGTTAAATGCAGTTTTAACTGTGAGTTTAACACTATTTATAAATATATATACCCAGGTGATCATTACTGCATTCTAAATATAGATTATTTTCCTTACTTCAGAAGTTTTCTTATGTATCTTTAAAATTATTTTCCCTGTACAAACACTTCCAAATTTTTATCCCTTTAATTTAGTTTCACACTAGGAATTTATAAAAATGAAATCATATAATATGTGTCTGCCTTTATTTCTCAATATAACATTTCTGTTACTAATTCATTTATTAGTGTATTTTTCTCAATTAGCAGTATTCCACTTTTGAGTATTCTAAAACATATTCACTTACTCTTCTTTTGGATGGAATATTGAAGTGTTTGTGATTTGGAACCATTATGAATAAAGTTTCCATCAACCTTGCACAAAAGTCTAGTGTAGACGTATGTTTGATTTTTTTCTTGGGTAAATACCTAAAAGTGGAATTGTCAAACAATGAACTTTAATATTATAGGGAATATCATAGACTATTCATAAATCATTATATAAATTAATACTTTGCTAGCAATATGTCATAATTTCAATTTTTCCACATCCTCACTGGCATTTAGGGTATCCATTATTTTTAATTGTAGCCTTCTTGGTTCATTTGCAAGGTGTCACTTTGTGGTTTTAACATATATTTTTCTTATCATTAATGAGGACAAGGATCTTTCAAAACATTTCATGGTCATTTTTCTTCTATTGTTAACCTTTTAAAGAATTTTCCTCTTTTTATCAGTCTGAGTAGTTCATCTGTTAATTATTAATTTAAAAAGTTCTTTACTTATTTTAGATATAATTTGTTTACCAGGTGAGTTTTTTCTTCAAATCTGTGATTTGGATACTTTTTCCTTAATGATGACCATTGAAAAATCAGTGTCCAGGGTTGATAAAGTTTGGACTTCAAATTTTGTATGCTCAGTGTTTTGTTTAGTCTGGAACATCTTTGCCTAATCCAAAGTGATGAAAATTTGCTTCCATTTGTTTCAAAGGAATTAATAGAATTTTAGACATAACACTTAGGTCTTTGATGATTGCCAGTAAGCTATTACATTATGTAGTTTTTCATTATTTTTATTCCATACTTATCCAGTTGTCATATATATTATTTAAAAGGTTTTTTTTCCCATTGAATTTCCTTAGTTCTTTTGTCAAAAAACAACTAGTTACCAAAGAGGAAAAAAATCACAATTAATTATACATTTTATCTAATAATTTATGATTTAAGTAAATAAATAAATGGCAGAAATAACTAAAGGTTCTTATTAAATTGTTTTTTACTAGTATTTTAAGTTTCTGCCCTGTTGCTTTCTAATTATATACTTGAGACACTTATCAAGTCCTGAAATTAGTTTATTGTTGGAATTACTAGTGTTAATTTGTGAATATGCAAATTATTCTTCATTTAGATAACAAATAACATAATGATTTTCTTAAAGTTATCAGGCCTCTAATAATTGCTCTTTAAATAGGGATAATGTAGTTCTTATGTATATATAAAGAATACAATTAATAAATGAGACAAATATTGAAATAGAAAATAGAAAATACTTTTTAAAAGTTTATATTAATAACAGGAACAATGATAGCAAAATATATATTAAAGAAACAAATAATAAAAAGTATGTTTTTCTTATTTAGATGGAAAATTCCATTTTACTTCTTCCTTTTTTTAAAATAACAAAAGCTAGATTCCATACATAATTTTTCAGCATGTTACCTTCATAATTGTATAATATTTGGGAAATTTTTCCAAACTTAAGAAAGACAGTCAAAAATTTTGCATGTGGGGGCTGGGGATGTGGCTCAAGCGGTAGTGCGCTCGCCTGGCGTGCGTGCGGCCCGGGTTCGATCCTCAGCACCACATACAAAGATGTTGTGTCCGCCAAAAACTGAAAAATAAATATTAAAAAAATTCTCTCTCTCTCTCTCTCTCTCTCTCTCTCTCTCTCTCTCTCTCC
>NW_026000108.1:22444119-22549568 GCF_001458135.2 Marmota marmota marmota | reverse complement strand
AAAAAAAAAAAAAAAAAAAAAAAAAATTTGCATGTGGGATTTGGCCTTGTGCCACTTAAGAAGCACTTAAAAACTTTTAATTGCTGCATTTAGATTTCAGGTGCCACTTAGTGTCAGCATAATGGGAAGCAGGGCTGATGATCTTCTTAACTAAACAAGGGCCTGAGATCCATCCATGGATGTGACAGACGAGTGGTTAGCAAATGTTCTACCAGCCAGGATATTTTAGTACATGACACTATATTGTCTGACTAATTATGGGATAGCTCAAAGTGGAGGGTTTGCTGATAATCAGGAATCAGAGTCAATGGTGTGCTAATTGTAGGGTCAGAATTGCACACTTGGATATGGTAGCTGTGTCCTGATTTATTAACAAAGACCATACTAAGAAAGGATCAATCATGCTATTAGGCAGATAAATTACATCCTTGATTTTGCAAAGAAAGAAAGAATATAGGTTTTGTGTATGTTATAAATGGATAAAATTCTCATTTATTCTGTAGAATTAGAAATAAGTTACTTAAATTTTGTATTTAAAAGAAAGACTATGATATAGAAAGAACTATAAAAATGTGTTTTTTAAAAAAGTGCATGTATTGTGTAATAAAGAATTGTAAACTTAAAGAAAATAAAAGCAAATTCTAACTTGGCTTCATAGCTGAGCTATTGTGAAATGAAAGTGTTATATTACTATAAATTACTATAAATGCAAACCAAATTTCAACTCTATATTATTGTGCCTTTCAACAACGTCATATCCCCAGTTTACAGATGGCAAAACAACTTCTTGTATATAATCATCCATGCTTTTTTTTGGGGGGGTAGGGGGTATTGCTCAGATTAAATACAGGATTAAACAAAGTATAACACAACCCAGAGACAATTTGTCAATTATGGTTGTAACCCCCTAGTGAAAGCCTCAATGGAATAGGTACAGGGACACAGAAGGCAAGATCAGAATGACTACACTGGCATACAAATTATGAACCAATAGAACTAAGAACATTTTCAAGGAAAAGGAATAAAGAGCAAAATTGGTTTGTAGGAAATGAGAATAGCATTTTCAAACATTTAAGAAGCTATAATAAGACATCATCATTAGATAAAGCCTATAATATCCTTAGATACGTTCTACAGTTTCTAAAAAGTCTGGCGTAAGTATGAATGGAAAAAACACAACAACTTGGATACAATTTGAGACTCTCCATTATTTATTTTGTTAACTGTTGAATCTTGAAGAAAAGACTCTGTGGATGTTCTTTTATAAATAAATAAATAAATAAATAAATAAATAAATAAAAGTAAAAAAAAGCAGGGAATTTTATATAACTTAATTTAGACATATTGAGTTTGGAATCAGATACTTCAATGTTTTCCCAGCAAGTACATTAGTTTCACCTTCTACTCTAAAATGTGACAAGTCTGAACTCTCTAATCTTTAGGTGGACACAGGGACTAAAGTAGGGGGAACCTGGCTCGCAGAGCTCTTTCTTCTAGCCCGCTCAAGTTCTGTTTCCATCTTCTTCCAATAGTGCTTTGTCAACTTCTGTTTTATTTAAATATTGGGTTATGCATTTTTAATTTTAGTTGCAGTGTAGATCTATACTTAAAAACTATATTAAAAAACACAGTCCTGATGTTCTGTGGCACAACAGGATACCTTTAATCACCTCACTACATTATATATCACACAATGATTAAAAGAAAGGAATTTAAATGTATTAAAGATTGTATTAAAATAAGATGTATTAAAGATTTAAATGTATGTAAGACAGGGGAACTTCTACAACATCATCATATGCCAGAAATATGTCACTTTTTTTATTGCACTCAAAGCTGGAAACACCATGGGCATACCAAAACTGAATACATCAGGGACTAGGAATTTGGTTTAATGGTAGGGCACTTTCCTGGCATTGTGAGGCCCTAGATTTGATCCCCAGTTTCACACACACCCACAGAGAGCATATGAAACCCATAAAACTCACAGATAAATGACTCACAGAATAACATTGGTACTTCAAGAGTGAATCATGAGGGCTTTGATTTAGCTCAGCAGCAGAGGATTGGTCTAGCAGGCTTGAGTTTGTCGGGGAAGGAGAAGTGAATCACGGGACAGAAGAGTTCCCAGGGATAGGGTTTGTGGAAAATCTTTTCTATCTGAAATAACTGATTGAGTTCAAACACTTTCTCTAGATGTATGCGATACAAAATGAGGCCAATACTGGTAATTGACTCCTGAATATCTGAGTTACATATAGAAATTTCAGTTGGCAAACTGGTATATACTTATTTCCATATGAATGCACAAAATGCAAGTTATTTAGCTTCACATCTATCCATCTTCTACTTTCAAAGTCTGCATGTGGCTTTCATTCATAGTCAAGCAATTTATACATCACCTTCAAAGCTTCTGTGAAACATGTAAGAAATGCTGCTGAGTTTCTTAGAAATTCTTGGATATCTGAAAATTTGCTATCATATTCAATGACTCCTATGATGAGTTAGTTAAAACTTTGATCAGCAAAGACCTCTAAAATATTCTTTACTTGAAATGTATTGATAAGATGTCATTGGTTTTTAAGGACTGAATCATATTCCCAAAAATTCATATTCTGAAGCCTTACTTTCAATGTGGCTGCATTTGGGCATAGGGCCTTTGTTGGTGTGGTGGTTAAGGTTCAATGAAATTCTAAAAGGCCCTAATACAATATGACTGATATCCTCATATGAAGGAAGGAGATAGTGGGAATGTGCATGTACAGGGAAGAAAACAAGCGAGGACGCAAGGAAGGATCTATGTGCAAACCAGAACAGGATATCTCAGGAGATACTAAACTTACCAACTCAAAGTTATCAAACTTCTAGCCTCCATAATTATGAAAATAAATTTATGTTGTTTAAACCACTGAGTCTGTGGTGTGCTTTTAGGGAAACCTAGAAATTTAACGAATCCACATAAAACAAGGTAACTGATTATTCAGACATCAAATTGTATGTATAATATTTTTTTTCTGTCCTGAGAGAATGAAAACTGCACAAGATTCAGGAGTCAGTTCTAGAAACTATTACTAGCGTTGGTTAGAACCTGATTCTAAAGCACATGTATTTTAAGTCAAAGACATTGTGTTAGTCAGGATTTTTTGTTGTTATCATTGTTTTTTTTGTTTGTTTGTTTGTTTTGTTTTTGTTTTGTTTTGCTACTGTGACTAAAACATTTGACCAGAATAATTTTAGGGTAGAAAAAGTTTATTTGGGGCTCACGGTTTCAGAGGTCTCAGTCCATAGACAGCTGGCTCCATTTCTGTGGGTTTCAGGTGAGGAAAAACAACATGGCAGAAAGAATGGTGGAGGGAAGAAGCTCACATGATAATCAGTAAGCAGAGAGAGGGTTACCCCCAATGACTCACCTATTCCACCAACACCCTCCCAGACTTCCTGCACCACCCAGTTAATCCCATAAAGGTATTAATTCACTGATTGGATAAAGGTTGCCATGGCCTGATCATTTCACCTCTGAATGTTCTTACATTATTTCAAACATAAGCTTTGGGGGGACATCTCACATCCAAATTATAACTGACACAGAAAACAGTTTGAACACATTAAGCTGCTATATCTGATGCACTATCTGGAAATATTAGTGTACTTATGAAAATTAGTCATTTGAACAATGACAACTCAGAGATGACTCTACTAATAATATCTAACTTATAATTAATTCTATTATTTGCCAGGAAAATAACCATTAATGTTTTGAACAGATTTTTTCTGCCACAGTCTGGCTGGGCACAAATGCCACAGTCTGGCTGGGCACACAATCACGAGCCACCACACAGCTTGTAGATTCAAACAGCAATTCTTTATTCCCGAACTCACACCAGCCGTCTACAATCACGTTCTGGGGAAATCCATGTTCTCTGCCCAAATCCACCTCCACTGGGCTTCTATCTCCAAAATATACTGTCTGAATCCCGTGAGAACTCAAGGGGAACTCAGGCAGCAGGATACGCCCTATTCCCAGGAGGAATAATCTTAAACCTGGAACGCCCTAAACTGGATTATCCTAAACTGGGAACACCCTAATCCACCCTGGTCCTTGAGCAAGGTCACCTACATTCAATGTCATTGCAACATGGGGTACGCTGGCAAGGAAATTGTCAGACCTACTTGGCTAATGGCTCCCAGCATTTTTCTAAGTCCAAAGAGCAATTGAAACATTTATTATGCTCACTGCATATGTTAGGCATATATAAAATTATATATCTAGTTCAAATATAAATATATCTAAGGTGCATTTATCTATTACAAATGAATTTTATATTATAATTGGCATAAAAATATTGTCCACATAAAATTCAATGAGTAGATATACATAGTAAGACTTATTCAATAATTATATATATATATATATATATACACACAATTTTTTTCCTTCTACTTACAATTTGATTCATTTATGACACCTGAAATTTGTTTAAGTTAATTTGATTTATTTTTAACACAGGTGTTATAAATATATGTGTAATATATATCCTTTACATATGCATGTGAATATAAAGAATTGGTTGGTCATAAACTTATAGCAAAGAATGAATGAGGATTCGTTTGTTTATAGGCTGAGTGATGACCAAAACTATATTCTGTAAAACACATTCTAAACATTCTTTAAAAGTTTTAATAATAATAGTATTCAAAATAAAATTATGATCTTGCTTTTCAGTAATGCTTTCTTCATATGGTATTTTACAATGTCACAGTCAGAAAGTTTTTTCCCTGGTCATGAAAGAATATTACCAATACCAGAGACTTCATCCCACTAGATAAGCCAAGGTACAGCCAGAGTATTTATTCTAAGCTTCACGTAGAAAATTACCAAGATCCCCAGGTGTGCAGTCCCCATCAGCTGGTCTGTAGACACCAATACATCTCTAGAGCAAGGATGACCCCAATGTGCTGTCTGGCAGGGATTTATTCTGATAATCAGGTGACTTCTACCAGATGGCAGGATGTATTGTAGACACTTCGCCAATTATATTTTCAGCCTGCAGCACCCTGGGGTCTCTATGGAACCTTTGTAGGAGAGATTAAAATCCTCCAGAGTACCTAAAACACATTTTGATGAAAGAACAGAAGCTATAGGGCATGTGAGTTGTCCTGATCACATATTTTATTCCAAATGAAACTTTTTGTTATATATTTCTGGGAAACTTCAGAAGTCCTAGATTCCCAAAAGTCCTTGGAGAGTCCTTTTCACTGAATCATGTTTTTATAGCCAGATGAAACAAAATACTAAATCCCAGCCTGAAACGCCCTGCATTATAACTCCCTTCTGAATTTTCAATTTTATGGAGTGCCTAAATCAGTTCTTCCTCATATAAACAATCCATTGACTCTTCTAAAAAATGTACCCCTTAATCCACATTAGGGACTATTTTTGAAACCCTTCTATTATGTGAAAAAAAAAATCATAAAATAATCCAAAAATTTTTAAAAACTAAAGGCTCCCTCAGCTCAGAATTTATTACCTAAGTTATACTCTGCAACAATTCAAAGTACAGTAACTTTAGGAATGCAAATCAGTAAAATATTTTAATCTTTAGACAAATTTGGTCCTGTTTTTCTTGGTATTTCTCAGTAGGCTATACTTTTAGATATTTTTCTACTCCTTGGAATGTTTTAGTATTAAAGAAATGGCTATTTTATCTTAAAAACAGAAATTTTCCAAGGATATGTATTCAATTGGATTTATAAAGATGGAGGGAAAAACAAGGTAGAAAAAATAAACCCTTGAAGACTAAGGAAGATTCTAATTAAATAGGTGGTGAAGAGAGAGAAATGTATATTTTAAACATGTAATATTAATGTCCTTAATTTTTTTTCATCATGAGCTGCATAAATGTGTATGCTACTAGGTCACAATTCCAATCCCTTACCAAACTTTATGTGAAATCTATGCTAAAAATCAATGTAAAATATGCTAAGTAGAGGAAACTAGAAGATACCTACAAAGAAAAATCAATACCAAACTCAAAAAACAAATTTTATCTTGATGTATATCTTCTTCCCTACTCAAATGATTATGTCAAAAATATGTACTTTCATATAGGAACCAAATTAGCTAAATATATCCTAAGAAACAATTTGGTATCAGTCCAGAAAAGATGAGTTACAACAGTGATATATTTAAAAGGAGAAGGGTTGATTCAGAGTTAGGACATCCAACCTTCAGGGAAAAAAAAAAAAAAGTGTCCTTAGCAATAAGGTTTGTGCAAGCCTCCGACTTAGCTGTGCGTCTGATTAGGACTGTCCTTGTGAAAAAGCACTTCTGTTGGTAGCAAATAGGTCTGTCTTCTTAGAAAGTTCTGTGTGGTTGGAATTAGCAGCCCCTTTAGTTGAACAGTACTCCAGAGGTCCCTAGCATTTCTAGTCCTCATTCTATACTCTAATGTGACAGCCATTCAAGCAAGTTCATGAATGCATTATTGTGTCAAGTAAAATAAAAAAAATAAAGAAGAAGATAAGTTATATAGATAATTGTTGGATTAAATGTAAAATTAGTGCATGGACACACCACTTAACTTTGGATAATGATGCCTTTTATTGAAATTCTACGATATATACCATCTTTCTCAAGGTGCCTTACATAGAATTCATTCAATATTAAGAACAATCTGAGACAAAAGTATTGCATTAGTTTTATTTGGTATGAGGCTATGACCCTTATAAGTGAAAGATCCCAGATTTAGCTCCAAATCCATATTTTCTTCTACTTTTTTATAAAAGTTCTAGTTAAAAGTCACAGTTAATAATTGGTAAAGCTGGAATTAAATTTTTTTTCCTCTTAAAATTTGCTGTTCTACTAAATTTGTCAGCATATTGATTGATTTATCAATATAATACAATGCAGAAAAAAATTTCCAACCAAAAATATAAATTGGTCTGTGCTCTGAACAGGGCAGAGAATCTCATTTGCATAGCTACTTGGGTAATAATTAGGGTAATAATGACAAAATCCCTGTTCCCTAACTGACTTAGTTACTAATATGGTGTGTCAAAATGAATTATTTTAAAAACCCCAAGCTATATGCAGCTAGTTTTATTACAGATATTGGTCTAAAACCTTAGGAAAGCTATAATTATACCCCAACTTTCTGCTTTTGTATCTAAAACAAGTGTTGCACTCATTCCAAAATCAATCAAATTTGACATGAGGCCCCTACTATCCTCCACAAAGAATTTGTGACCTAGAAATTGTTTGGACTTTACTATAAAATAAATTAAAAAATAAATAAATAAATAAATAAATAAATAAATAAATAAATAAATCTGTAGTAAGTGCAGATTTCTGCCTATAGTACACCTTTCCAAAAACATTTTTCCACAGCATTGTTTTGATTATCTTCTCATACATTTATTGTTGTTAGAGGAAATGAAAAGCCAAGTAAATTATTTTATGTCATAGAATTATACAAAAGAAGTATTAAGAAGATATTTTCTAGTGCTAGTATTCCAACAGAGACCAATTTTGTGTGCTTTCAAATGTCGACAGTCTTCTACGATGTTAAATTTTTGACTGAAGTTCTGAAGTACTGAAAGCCTCTTTTGACTTTTGAAAATTTGTAATATCTGAAAAACATATAAAGGTATTTTCTGAAAAGAATTTAAAGCTTTAGTAATCTATTTTTATAAGTTCAGGAAATGCAGTATAATTTATTAATATATTAATTACTTATTTAGATTATTTGGTCATACATCTACTTTTTTTCCACCAAATTCAATGAAGAGAAATTCATTTATTGGAATGTATATGGTACAAAAATAAAATAGGTATTTCTTGCAAGAAGGAAAAACTTTATGAACTCAATGTACTTGAATACAAAAATTAATTTGAGGAGAATCATTAATAATGCAGACCTACTAATAAATGTCACCTGAAATCTTGCCTCAACACATTTGCTTTCATAATAGTACTGGTTTTCTATTTGCTTCTGTGATCTTGACATTGCCATAAAATTATGTCTCTTTTTTCACAGTCCAAGCTATTCTCAAAATAGATAAAAAAATTATGAACTGAAAAGAGGAAAAAGTGCCATCAAAATACACAGATACTGCATAAAAAGGGCAAGAAAAAATATGTTTAACATGAAAATAAAATGAACTCATACTAGGGCAGTGTTCACTTTGCTTCTATCATTTGTGCACCCATAGTGACAGGTGTCTTTGTTCCTAAAAGTGTTTATTACCTTCATAATATAATGGCTTCTGTTAGATAAAAAAAAAATGCAAAGGAATCCATGGCTCATTACTTTCAATCTCATTTGTTGCTCTGTGTTATACATTTAAGAAAATGAAAACACATTAAAATGCTCACATACCAACATTACCAGTTAGGGAATTTCTAGGTGGATTATGCCTAAGGTAGTGCAATCTATTAAATCAGTTTAGATAAAGGAATTTCTTTTGTGAATGCAGTGGAAGATATTCAGCGTATACCTTGTGTTTATTCCTTGTGTTACTCTAAAATGCGGACAGATACTTCTTGGAATCAAAATTTTAATGTAAATAATGGAAAGGAAAACAATGAAAATATTATTTTTCAAATTACCTCATTTGTAGTCACAAAATTTCAAGCAATCATACTGTTTTCTGATATTCCAAATAACCGGAATATTAAAGTTGTTTTCTAAACTAATTAAGGTAAATCTTTTTAAAATTCCCTATATTAGTTTGCACTAGAGTAAGTATCTATATGGATAATAAATTTTAAGGTTCAAGGAAGCTAATAAGTCATAATTTTTGTCATTGCTGAAGTTCAGAACTGTAATATACAAAAATCAGTATGCCTGTTTTACTTCTACATGACCATTGACAAGGCAGTAGGGCCATGGATGCTCAGTTCATCAATGAAATGAATAATGCTTGGACAAGTTATAGTCCTCTAAAGTGCAGTTTGCAGATTCTAGGAGGAGGCTCAAATCTGGAGGATCTATCAGGATTCCAAACACAGTTCAATATTGAGCCGCAAATTCCATATTAACTTGTATATATAAACTTATGTTTAATATCCATGTATTTCATCTGTTTTATATATATTATAAACAGTTCTGAACTTGAGTGATGACAAAAATTATGACTTATTAGCTTCCCAGAACCCTAAAATCACAGTAAAAGCAATTCCCATTATTCTCTCCTGATGCTCACTCTCATAATCCTCAAGTATAGCAAAAAAACTCCTGATCAAGGGCTCTACCTAACTACATGGCATGTTTACAGAGTCAAGTTAAAAACCTCTCCAGAATAAAGCCAATTGACAAATATGTATTAAGTACAACTCCATGCCCTGGCTTATTTCCAAGCATTATGATAGTGAAATAGTGAAGAAATAGCCTTGTTTTAATGTGGCTATCATGCAGGCAAAACTAAAGGAAAATAAACACAAATAATTAACATTTATTAAAAGTGTATGTAGAGCAGGAAATAGGGCAGGAAATATAACTAGAGGTGTAGGAGTACATAGGGAACAAATAAAGCCAAGTTAAAAATGGTACCATTCCCACTGAGCCCAACCGAACCCTTGCCAATGGTCATGTAGTAGTAAAACAGACAATACTAATTTTTGCATATTACTGTTTTGAGGCTTGTTACAGTTATTGTTACAATGCTTGACTAATATATAACACATTTATATCTAACTATAAAACCCCTTCTTGTTGAACAGAAGCTATACCGTCAAATTTTAGTTATCTTTCCATCATCAAATTCCAACCTACCTTATGTCCACTGTATTCTAGCTGCATTGGTATGACCCCTGCCCCTTAGACACACCAAGAAATTTTCTGATTCCAAGGCCTAATTAGCTGTGTGGGCTGCATTTTCACCATTTTTTTTAGCTCTTCTACACCTTCTTCCCATATGAGAATATGTCACTGCATCAGAGAGAAGTGCCTTGCCCAAACCACCTAAAATAGGATACTACTTATTCTCTATCTTGTTAGTATGATAATATTTCATCTTAGTTCTTTTTTAACAACTGACATTACATTATACATTTTATTGTTCACTTATTCATCATTCCCTCAACTTGAATTTTATCCCCATGAGGACAAGGATTTGTTTTACTTATTTTATTTTTACTTTCTCTCTCTATGAACCAACCAGAAAATAAAATCTACAAATATTCTGCTTGTTCAATAATATTGGTTGAATAAATAAATGATATTCAGTAGCATTACTGGTAGAGTTTAGGATTGTTACTAATGTCATTCTATTGTTAAAAATATATATGTATATATGTGCATATAATATATATACTCATTTATATAATGTGTGTGTATACATGTGCATGTGGTTTTCTTTCATTTTCTTCAAAACTCACTAAGATTTGATGAATAATGAGCTTTTTTTTTTACTACTTAGATTTCAACAGATCATTTCATGTCTATGCTTAAAGTTGAAGAAGAACAGGAAAAATCTCCATATAACTTATATTCAGAAATGCTTGGGAGGCCCCTAGAATATCTGCAATCATACCAAGTAAGAATATATTTGCTATTAAAGAGCAATTCAGAAACTCTAGTAAACATAAAAATATATGTACTTATAAAAGTTGCCTGATGTTAGAGTTGGAGAAACTAATTGTGTTAGGAAATAGTAGTACAATATTTGAAAGAGGATGCCTTCTCTCACTCCTACAATGTTCATTCTAATAATTCATCAAGAGATAATACATTTGTGGACACAGGTATTTTAGGAAGAGAGGTACAGTTGAACATCTAAGGGAACAGTAAACAAAATAATGTCAAATGACATATGCTATACTATATAGGAAATAGAGTAAAAAATGAGTAGAAATTATAGTTTTCAAAAATACAAGTGTTGCACAGGAATTTTTTTAATTAAAAGGAAGTAAACTAAAACCATCATTTTTATAGCTCTCCAAATAGCCTTTGCTTAAACATAAGAAACCTCACAGCATTTAAAAATTGTTAAGAGACTATAATTAAATGTGTACATTTTCCAAATATTGGACCTGCCTTTTATTCTGTAGGAGGTGTAGTGTTTTCATTATGGATCATTAGATTTTAAGATACATCAAGTTTCTAAATAAATATTTACAAGTTTTCATGAGAAGTGCATTCACAGTTGAAAATAATTGCTAATAAATGGTTAATAAAGATGAAGAATATAAAATCTTTCAGTATCTACTAAACTTTATAATCTCAAAAGTAGCACCGCAGTATTGCTTAATTACTGGAGAAGGTTGTAATTGTATATCTCAATGACTGATCCACAGGGCCTCAGTTTGGAACACTACAGAGATTCTGAATAGATCAGCTGACCAGGTCAGTGAAGTTTATTGACCCAGTTGCTATTCTTTCTCCATTTATTTAGGGCATACAAGCATAGTTCATGCCCATATAACCCAAATACTGGATTGTAGCAAGGTCGATTCACTGTTTTCACCCATAGTAATGACTGATTTGGACTGTCACCTAGTCAATCTGATTGATTGCCTGTAAGTTGGCCAACAAAAGTAGGGTTGCTTTTCAATAGCTTTTTTATCATGGAATACAAACACAGCTGTTCCCTGTGTCTCCAGAGAAGGGTTTGAAAAGGGTGTTAGTAATCACTCTGTTTGGTCTACCTGTGCAGGTGTCCAAATGAGAGGTTTCTCCCTTGATCCAACCAACCAACTCTTCTCTGAATCACCCCCTGCCACTACCATGATCTAGATCATTGAAATGTGTGCAGCTGCCTTGAGGCCTCTTATTTTTGGTTCCTACTGAGTATTCATTTCAGTGGAGTTTTAAAGTACTTACTTATATTCATAAGTTATTTAAATTACTGTAGAAGTAAAATTAACATTTTAAAAGGAATTTGAAGAATTCTTTTTTACCAGCAAAATGTGTTTCCTAACATATTATTTACAGTCCGATTATATTCGATGTTCCTCAAAGAAACAAACTTATAGTTTGCTTCTTTAAGGGAAAGACTGTTAATTAATATCTGATGATTTTTTTCATAAAGTTATACACACAATTAGCTAATTTCACAAATGTATGTATGTTACTAAAAATAAAATTATGAGTATGTTGTTGATCTTACCACTTAAATTGGAAGAACTTGAATAGAGAAAAGAAGAGCAGCCAAATTTATAAATTTCAAATAAAGTCATTATAGTAACTAAATTTTGCATTCTAAAATTATTGCATTTAATTTCTAATTTGTAGGAAATCTATGCTTAACTTTGATTGACACAAAATTAAAATAGCCAGATTTTAATGAATGTTTCATATAGTTTGGAGATCCAAATTTGGCAGCATAGAGCCAAATATTAGATCCATCAATTTGGGGGAGGGGGTTGGGGGAGTATCAGGAATTAAGCCAATGAGTGCTTAAGCACTGAATCACATTCCTAACCCTTTTCATTTTTTTCTTTTTCCTTTGAGGCGGGGGAGTGCTAAGTTGCTTAGGGCCTCATTGAATTGCTGAGGCTGGCATTGAACTCATGATACTCCTCCCTCAGCCTCCTGAGTTTCTGGGATTACAGGTATAAACCACAATGCCTGTCTATATCCATCCATTTAGATAGATCACATGAGAAGAGGCCATGGGTTGGAAATAAAGTTTGAAGGAAAATCTTTAAAAAGAATAAAAATACAAAATTAAAGGATGAACCAAGAAAAAAATTATTTCTACTTAAAATGTAGTTAGATAATTAGGAAATAGAAAGATTCAATATATAGAAGTCACCATTGCTAAATAAAAAAAAAGAAAGTTCAAGGAAAAAAAAGAATGTGATACTCATGTAGAAGATCTTGGAGCTATTTATTTATTTATTAGTTGTAGTTGGACACAATATCTTTATTTTACTTATTTATTTATGTGGTGCTTAGGATCAAACCCAGTGTCTTGCACATGCTAGGTGAGCTTCTACTCCTGAGCCCCAGCCTCAGCCCAGAGCTATTTATTGATGTCCTATCAAAGGTGCTTTGTTAGGCAAAATACTTTGAACTAAAGAATCTGGGAATGTGAGGCTATTGTGACTATAAGATCTTACAAAATTTTAGAAGAGGAAAAGTTTATTTATGGGCTCACAGTTTCAGTGGTGTCACTCCATAGATAGCAAGCTCCATTCCTTGGGGCTTGAGGTGAGGCAGAATATCATGATGGAAGACAGGGGCAGAGGGAAGTGGCTCACAGGATGTTCAGAAAGCAGAGAGACTCCACTTGGCAGATACTAAATATATACACCAAAGGCATGCCCCCAGTGACCCACCTTCTCCAGTCACTCCCTACCCACCACCAGTTACCAATCAGTAAATCCCATCAGGGGATTAATTCACTGATTGTGTTAAGGCTCTCATAACTCAATCATTTCTCTTCTGAATGTTCTTGCTTTATCTCACACAGGAACTTTTGTAGGATACCTCACAACCATAACACTGGGCTGCAAATTGAAGGGAAAATAATAGAAAAAGGGACATTTTTGTTGATAGAGATGCCAGCTTTTTTTTTAAGTTAGTTCTTTTTTTCTTTCTTTTTTTTTTCTTTAAAGTTTTGAGTAAAAGTAAACATGTTTTGTTACTGATGGCCAGGAGCTTTTGGAAGGAGACCTATAGATACAGCTGAGAGTAGGTACAAGAGATTTTGGGAGAACCTATAAGTTCTGTCACTACCAAAGCAGTTGTAGAAAGATCATCCATGGGAGGAGAAAGAAGTCATCTTTTATCCTGTGAGATGGCTCTTTGAGATGCAAATAACAGAATTTTTATTTAGGGATACCTATGAAATGGTTGAATCATAAAATTTAGTCTTTCCCAAGTAATTTACAAACATCTTAAGCTCTTGTGACTTTAACAAAGTTTCTCAGCATTCTTACACTTTAATTCTAGGTGAGAATTAAACAGAAAATATAATTTATAGATTAAAAAATCCAGCAATTTTATCCACCATGAAATAGAATAAGTATGTTAATATTCCAACACAGTTCTTAGCGTTTAGTCTGTGTCTAGAAAAATTGGCCATAATATTGACTTCTGCTGCTCTCATTTCATGTAAAAATTCAGTCAATTCATACATCTACAACAGGAGTAAATCATCTTGGAAATAATTGTTTGATTAGTTATTTATGATTGTTTAATTTCTTTTGAATTTCTGAATCATAATTTGATAAAAGCAAATATTTGCAAAGGGAAGTCTGATAGTTTGTTTTTTGGTTAAGCTGTCACATGTGCAATCTCAGCTTTGTGAGTTTCCAGTAAAGAAAATTGAGGTTAGAAGATCATTATGTTCTCTGTATTGTTTTCATTATTTCAGACTTGGCAAAGTTATTCTCACAATGTCACTTTCTTTTTTTCTTCAAACACCAGCAATAGAATTTGCTTTGACTTTGTTACTGTGCATTTGCAATAGGTCAAAAAATACTATTAGTAAGAATAGAATTTTCAGTTATTATATATAGTTTTGAAAGCATCCTACATTTCTCAGGTTCTTAATGTTCATTGGCTTGACTTGTAACGTTCAGAATTGTGTTGTTACTCTGAGTAAAAGTAGGTGTAACTGCAATAATGGTGTCATGTCATAAGTTAAATGAAAACTTAAATAATGATACTCATAAATTAAACTGTAACAATGATAGAACTCTTCTTCATTAAAGTTTATTTTAATCATTTCCTCCCCAAAAGGGCTAACGTCAAGTAAAATAAAATGATCATGTTTGAGTTATGGCTGTTCACCTGGTGTACTGAAAGAAAAACAAAAATAAATGGCTGGTTTTCTACCTTTAGGTATCAGGGAAAGATTCCAGGTAATGATTCGAGTCACCCATCAGTGTTTGACTAACAACAGTTACTAAAGAAACTGATTGTTACTTGAATGATGTGAAGGGTTAGAAGATAAGAACCTATTTATTGAGTACACCATTTATTTGGTTCTGAATGAATGCATTTGGTATGCTTTGACTTTTATTATGTCACTCTGGTACATAACAGATAAACGTGAACCCTAAGAACATGAAGTCAAAAGGAGAATTCTATTGACTGGGCCTATGTGCTGGTCCACCACAGGCTTTCTCTTCAAATGTAATTTACCTACATACTGGCTTAAGTCAATAGGACATGTTTCATTCCTTGGCAAGCAACTTTTTTATAGTAGAGCTATATCTCTCAAGGTATTGATTGTAAGATTTCTGCCTGCTGGAAAGAACACAAGTTACCCTGCAGGGGATATTATTATGCCACTTATAAAAGCCCACTCACCATATAATCTGCAAATACACATTCCAGTGGGAACAAATTATCAGGAGCAAAGATGATGAAACAGAATGCACATCCACGTATGCACCTCAAACAAAATTCTACCTAAAGCATGTGGCTTGAAGACTAGAAGACTAATAGCTGAAACTGCACCCATACCCTCATCTCCATCATGCCATTTTAATACTAATGTAGTAGGGGTTAGTAGCCCTTGAATATGCACTTCGCTGACTCAGGAAATGTCCTGGGTGTTTACTTGCATTATTTAATTTGAACTGAGCAACAGATATATGAGATTTGCAATATCATTATCCTCAGTTTGAAATGAGGAAAGTGAAGACTAGAAAATTTAGTAATTTGTCCAGAGGTAAAGTTTACAAGTTTTACTACAAGAATAAGTAAATAATAAAACTAAGCACTTCTATTAATGTGATAAAAATCTTTAAAATGTATAAAATATGAATGATTCTTTCTGACTGAATAGTTTTGCCAGTAAAGAAGAAGAAAAAAATTAATTCATGCATTTAGGAGTCATAAGTGAGGCTCTGAACTTCAGTAGGGTGTCCCCTTCTTTTCTGAAAATCACTCCACCACAACCTTAACATTCTTATTCTCTTTGTTGTTATTGACTGGAAAGAAAATAGGGCTGTTTACACGGCACTCATTTTCTTTATGGCAGGCAGAGTGAAACCCCAGTATTCTAGTGAGCTATCATCTTTTTTACTGTGGTCACCCTAGGTTCAGTAAATGCTGTCCTTATTCTGCACATTTGCAAAACATCTCTCTTACATCATAATTATTCAATTGATATTTTCTGAGTATAAATGAAGGAACGTTGGAAAAAATGAATGAGAAGATATATGGTATAGCTGAAGCTTATAATTGCATCTAGAAATCTTTAAATGATGAAAATTCTAACATTCATTTGATCAACACCGTTTAAAAATAAGAAAGTTGGGCTATGAACAAATACATCAAGCATTAATAATAAAAATAACAATATATGATGCTAATTTAATAATATAAAAAATTAAGATGAAAAAACAAAGTGGCAGAGACACAGGAAAGTGTTGTGAGACACAGAGAGTCTGAAGAAAACTTTCCAAAAGAAAGTACTTGAAGACATTTTTTAAATTAATTAAACACTTATAACAGACAATTATTCAAATGAAAATTATTTGTCACTATTAATGCTGCCATTGTTATTAGTATTCTACATGTGTAGCATTCTGAGAGTGTCTCTAGAAAAAGTAAGGTAAAAAATAAGTTGAGATGACATTAATCCAATATTATATATGAAACTCCTTTAAACATTCCATCTCCATACCCTAGATGAAAAACTGGGATACAGAGTAGAATAAAAATCAACTCTAAGGGCTGGGGATAAAGCTCAGTCGGTAGAGTGCTTTTCTCGCATGCATAAGGCCCTGGGTTCACACTCCAGCACCACATACACACATAAAAAAATCTACTATCAGGTGATTAAAATATTCTATAACCACTGGCAATATGGGAAATGGTAACCAGTTGGCTTTATGGTAGGCAAAAACTGAAGCATGATTTTCAGGGTCAAGTGCTCTGTTTTCAAATTCACCTTTACACCATGGGAAAAAAGACAACTTGATGATATTTAGTGGGAATTAAATTAGATGATAAATATTCAAATCTGCCAAATAATGGGTACTCTTCTATTGGTATCTTCTTAACTTCAACCTAGAAAATTTCTTTATTTCAGATCTTCTTTCTGTAATCATTTTTGAATGACAGTTTCAACTGCCTGTTAAGGATAGTGATGAGGAAACGTGGGTCCTGGTCCTTCTAACCATTATGAAAAATGTGCGTAATACTGTTTGAATCTTTTCTATGAAGAACACATTTTATTCTCCAGAGATTTTTAAATAGCCATGCAAATTTTCAAGTGGATATAATGAAAAACAAAATAGAACCTTCATACAGAAAATTACCTTGAAAAATAACAGGGATGATACTAAAATTAGTAAAGGCATTGTGGTGGGTTAATATTTTTATGTTCTCCTACATTAATTCATACAAAGCTATTATTCAATGAGCCATTATACATGTAATTACGTATTAAAATTAATTTGCATTACTTACACTCATGTTATATAGTTGTGGTTCTTTGATCAAAGAAAAAGTTTTGAAATGCAATCTGTTTAAACAGAGAAAACAATTATGGCAGTCTACTCAATACAGCTTTTTTACATTAAAATCTGGAATGTGTTTCTCTGAAAGACTCATTAAATTTTCAAGCAATAACTGGGTTCAAAAATAAAAGGGAAACAATTGTTGATGGAGATTTTCTTAAAGAAAGGCAAATTGCATTCATTACATTTCTATATCTGTATCAGTGATTTTGTTTTGATGTAATATTATCCTGTTCATTCCTTTTTTCTTCTAACAATGCTGAAGATAATGTTAGCTTTTCTGATAGTCTATTCCTTTTATAGTTATGACTTTTAAAATTACACATTCTATTAAGTAGGTGGGGCAGGGGAGTCCCAATCTAAAAAAGAACTACATTTGTAGATTTGATACAGAATTATCTAAACATAGTTAATTGTGTATAAGCTTAGTTAGTTTTTTCTCTAGTAAATGAAAAAAATGTCTTCATTAGTGTAAAATGTAAAATAAAATAAAATATTGGCACCCAAGAGATATTATATTAGATCTTATGTGTCTTCCGTATTACATATGACTACAGTGTGTGTGTTTGTGTGTGTATGTGTGCATGCCTCCTCTTTATGGAGACACACACACACATGCACACACACACACATACACACACAGTGAGAGAGAGAGAGAGAGAGAGAGAGAGAGAGAGAGGGAGAGAGAAAATCCTGACAAATAGAGAATCCTGACTAGTATACCTAAAATACTCCAAATCACTGCATGAAAAATTTTGAAGGGACATTGTAGTAGAAAAACAATTAAAGTCTAGTGACCTTTCTTAATTCAGATGACAAGGGAGGGTATACAGGAAAGCCAAGGTAGCCAAATTTTCAACTAGAATGAGTACTAACAGATCTGCAGACACATGTAAATTTGGATGCAATCTGGTAAGAACTTGCTGTAAGGAAAATACTTCAGGCAGGGGAAAAAGCATGTAAATGTATTAAATAGGAGATTCAGCTTCCTTCACATATGTCCACTATGGTACCTCTTCCCACCAACCAGGGTGGAAACCATGACCCATGTTATCACAGTTAGTGGACTTGTGAGACTTTCTTAAGTAGTATTAATTAGCTTCAGACTAAGAATTGCTCATGTTACAAAGACATCTCTAAAGCAAGTTAAAAAAAATCAAATCAATTCCCAATAATTTTATGTCATGATAGAGCATATTTCTAGAAATTTTAGAGGAAAATAAATACATCTAATATGAACAAAATAATATCTATAATGTCTGGCATTAAATAAAAATGGATATATCAAAATAGTTATTCTAACTGAATTCTAAATATTTCCAAAGTTGATACCTAAAAGTATATAATGCTAATATCAATCCATAATATATACAAAACTGTAATATACAAGATAAGAAATTTACAAGAGATTGGACATATTGGTAAAATAGATGACATAATAATAGAAACTATAAAAAGTTAGAAAGATAAAAGAGTGAACAACTGAGAAGAACTTCATTTATATGTGGAACAATCTAATGTGGTATGTACATTCAATGTAAATGTATTTGCCCTCAAAAAAGTAAGAAATACTGCCATTTGGGTCAACATGAATGAATACAGTGGAGATGATGCTAGTTAAATTAACCAGTCACAGAAGAATAAATATTGTATGATTCCATTTATATGAGTTATCTAAATATCCTGGGAGCAGATGGTAGAACATTGATTATTAGGAGATAAAAAAGAGCGAAATGTGGAGTTATATATTCTTAGTTATTTAAGATGAGTAAATTCTAGAGATTTACACTAAAATATAGATAAATATTGACAGATAATTCTATTACTAATCATAAATTACATGTTGCATAGACATGTCAAAAACAAAGCAAAAGTTGAGAGACTAGCACTATGCAATTTTACAATTTTTATTACAAAGTTACAAAATCTGAGAACAAAATATGTTAATGACATCAAGAGAAAGAAACAGGTCAATCACTCAGAACACAGAATGGAGAAATATGACTGTACATTTCTGAAAATGCCAAGGGCATTAATTGAAGAAAGAATAATGTTTTAAAATGTGGTATGGAAAAAAAACGGTATCCACTTGAAAAAAATTGAACTTGGTTTCACACATTTTTATAAAAGTGACTAAATGTGGATCATTGATCCAAAAGTAAAACTTTAAAACATGTGAAAGATAGAGAAAACCCTTGTGAGTTGGAGTAAGGAACAGATTTTTTTTTAGAGAAATTAAAAATACACCATCAATTAAAAGATGAAATTATGAATGTATTTCCAAAATTTAAAACTTCTGATATTCAAAGGATACAAATGAGAGGATAAGGAGACAAGACATAGCCTGGGAGACATTATTTGCAATTAATATTTTATCAAAATGACTTTCATCAGAATATGAAGAGACCTGTCAAAACTCAACAATAAAAATAGAAAGAGTCTATAAATCTAGCAAAGGAGGTGAAATGAAAACTAAAGAACAGTAAAGAAAGAAATTAAAGAAGACCTTAGAATTCAGAAAGACTTCCCATGTTCTTGGATAGGCAGAATTAATATTGTAAAAATGACCATACTACTGAAAGTGCTAACAGATTGAAAGCAATTCCCATCAAAATTCCAATGATTTTCTTCATAGAAATAGAAAAAGCAATCATGAAATTCATTTGTAAAAATAAGAGGCCCAGAATAGTCAAAGCAATCCTTAGTGAGAAAAGCAAAACAGAATGCTTCACAATACCAGATCTTAAAATATCTACAGAGCTTTAGTAACAAAAACAGTATGGTATTGACACTGAAACAGACACGGAGACCAATGGAAAAGAACAGAAGACATGGAGACAAACCCACATGTATACAGTTATCTCATATTAGACAAAGGTGCCAAAAACATACATCAGAGAAAAGATAACCTCTTTAACAAATTGTGCTGAGAAAAATAAAAATCCATATGTAGTAAAAGGAAATTTAACCCCTATCTTTCACCTGTCCAAAACACAACTTAAATTGGACCAAAGACCTTGGAATTAGACCAGAATCCCTGTACATGCTGTAAGAAAAATGTGGGATCAACACTCCAACAAGTCAGCTTAGGAACTGACTTCCTTAAAAAGACTCGTAAAGCACAAGACATTAAATGAATAATGAATAAATGAGATAGTGTCAAACTAAAATCTTCTTCACAACAAAGGAAACAATCAAGAATTTGCAGAATACACCCATAGAAGGGAAGACTATCTTTGCCACTCACACCTCAGATAAGGTGTGAATACCCAGGATATATAAAGAACTTAAGAAACTTAACACCAAAAAAATAAAAAATAAAATAAATCAGCAAAGGAATAAATGGAACTTCTCAGAAGAAGAAATACCTTCAACAAATAGATTAAAAAAGTTCAACATCTCTAGCAGTTACAAAAATGTAATTCAGACAACACTGAGATTTAACCTCACTCCAGTCAGAATGGCAATTTTCAAGAATACAAGTAACCATAAATGTTAGTGAGGTAACATAAATGTTAGTGAGGATGTGGGGAAAATGGTACACTCATATTGTTGGTGATTACAAATTGGTGAAACTACTCTGGAAAGCAGTACAGAGATTCCTCGAAAAACTAGAAATGGAACCACCATTTGACTCAGTTATCCCATTCCTCAGTATACATTCAAAGGATGTAATATCAGCATACTATAGTGATGCAGCCACTTCAATGTTTATAGCAGCACAATTCACAATAGCTAAGCTTTGGTACCTGTTGCGCCCCCTTGCCCGCAAGGAAGACGCAACACTCAGGAATCTTCTTTCAGTAGTTTATTTCAGGCCCTTGATAGTTCTTCTTCTCTCTCTCGGATGCCCCTCCCAGCCTTAATAAAGCATCTCAAGCCCCAATGTAAAGCAGCCACGTGGAGCTTTCTCATAGGGTGATGAAAAGTCATGCGCCAACTCTCCCAAATAAGGAGTTGTTTGTCACAGACCACAGCGGAGCCAGCGCCATCTTGTAATGGCGACCATAATTTGCATAAACGGCAGAAGCGGCTCACCACAGGTACCCTTCAATAGATTGATGGATTTTTAAAAATGTGGTATATATACACAATGGAGTATTACTCAGCTACCAAGAAAAATGATTGATATATTCTAGTAAAAGGATGGATCTGGAAACAATCATACTAAGTGAAATAAGCCAATTCCAAAAAATTAAAGGTCGAATGTTTTCTGTGATAGGTGGAAACTAACCCACAATAACAGGGAATATATGGGGGAGATTAGAAGTTCAGTGGAACAGAAAAAGTGAAATGAAGGGAATGGTAGGCAGATGGAAAAAGGAAATACAGTGGAATGAATCTTACATAACTTTTCTATGTACATGTATGAATACACCAGAGTGAATCTCAACATCGTGAACATTCACAAGAAATTAATTAAAAAATAATTATGTGTAAATGTCAGAATAGGACTGGGGATGGGCATAGGGAAGGAAAGAGTGGTACTGGGTTTGAATTAGAACAAGATGCATTCCATGCTTTTATAATTATGTCAAATTACTGTCATAGTTAACTAAAAGAACCAATAAAAATATGACTATTAAAATGAGTAAAAGTTGTGAAAATCCTGTTCCTGAAAAAAGGCTGTATGGATGACAGACACATGAAAAATGTTCTCAGTACTTGATATTAGGAAGGTGCTAGTTAAAACACAAGATGCTTATTATGTATCAAATGGAACTGCTGAATTTATAAGGACTGATCATAGCAAACGTAGGTAAGGGTGCATAGAAACTTCTACTCTGAGATACTGAAGGCAGAAATTATAACAAAGCAATTCCCTTGGAAAGGGTGTTTTCCAGGTTTTTACAATATTAAGTATACACCTCCTTTATGATCTTAACATTCTACTTATATTAGAAAGAGACATGAAAGCATCTGTCCATACAAAACTGGTATCAAATGGTTGCAAAAAATTCATTTATGAAAGAGTAACTTAGAAGCCAAAATGTTCATTAACAAAAGAATGGACACACAAACTGATACATCTAAACAACAGAATGATACTTAGCTATAAAATGGGATTAACTACTGATGTTCTGAATAACAATGATGGAAATCAAATACAATTTTACTGAAATAAACCAGACATTAAAAAATATGATATTATTCTTATTCTATAAAGTCATGAAATAAATCCTTGATTTTGGCAAAAAACCTACTAGTGTTGAACTTCCAAGGAAGATATAGTGACAGAGTGTGAGAAGGAGGACAGAGATGCAAAAGAAAAGTTTCTAGGGTGATGGATATGTTCTTTGTCTTGAATGTAGAGTATCGCAGGTATATCCATATATAAAAACTTTTAAAATTGTATAAGTCATGTGAAATTGATTAAATGTTCAACATTATGTATTAAATCTATTTTTAAAAAACAGACATTACAGACATTCCAAAGCTGCTAATAGTATGTTAAATAATGGAACAATTTCATAAAAATGTTGTTCTTTTCTGAAAATTGTCAATAAGAAAATATTGATAACATTGTACCCCCTCATTCATATTTGTGTGAGTGTGTATGTGTGTGTATATGTTTACTTGTCACTATTTCATAGCAAAAGAATTCATGTAGGTGAATTCAGGCACTGATTGATAATAAATAATGTCAGTGTTTTACAGTACAGTGTAAATTTCTAGGAAAGGTTTTATTACCTCTACACACCATATAAATAAAAAGGATCCAGTTCAATTTTTTTTCAGGATTCACACTGGTGAAGTTGTAACTACATGATCATTCAGAAAACATTTACTGGGTGTGAAGTGTTCTGACAGGCACTGTTCTAGATATTGGGATAGCAAAACAACAACAACAACAACAACAACAACAACAACAACAAAAACGTACAGAGCTCCAGAATCATCACAATTTCATTCAAGCTGGTTGAGACAAATGAGACTAGGCACTTATCTAATTGTGAGTGCAAGAGAAAAACGAAGGGTCTACCCAAATATTGGTAGCAGGGCTACAAAGAATAATATGGCAGGGTAAGATCATGACATGTGATGTGTATATTACTCAAGAAAGCCTTCTTTGACTAGATTGCATTCTTAACAGAGAACAAAATGAAGTAAAGTATTTAATCAGCCAGCTATCTCTGGCATTTAATCTGTCAGCACTCTCCCCAGGATGAGGGAACAACCAGTACAAAGACCTGGAATCAGGAAGCTGCTTTGTCATAATTTGATAAGAGCTTCAAATATCCTTTCAATCTTGGGGTCTATGTATCTCATGAAACTATCTTTGCTAGTACAGAATGGTGTCCTTAATGGGATATTTTGCCTCACCCTCTCCAGGAGAAGTCATGATAGCATGAATAACTTAGACACACCTGCAGTGCAGTCCCTTTATTTTTCCATTAGCATCACGACAGCAGTAGCTCCTGGAGTGCCTAGAAGATCCGCTGGATAAGCAGGTGCTGACTTTTTTACGTGAATGAAGAGTTGGGTATGTATGCCTTGTCAATTACATCTTCAAAATCATTAAATTTAGTCATTACTAATATGGGGAACACAGAGATGTAATTAAATTTTAGTACTAGGAAAAATAGATTTTCATAGTCATTTTTACCAGCTTAAAAAATATTGAAGTGCTCCCTTATTTATTCTATAATCTAAAATGCATGGTAAAAGAGTAGTAGTCACTAGGAATTCCCAAATGCTATGAATGAAGCACATGGTTAGTTACTGGGTGATATACCATTTATCTTTTGAAGAATGCTACTCCTTTCTCTGTGTATTTTGGCCATTACTATACTGTTTCCATGAAACATTGATTATCTTTATCATAATCAAATTCTTTCCTGTCACTGATAAGCCTACCCAAAATTTTCACTCCTCCCTTTACACTGGAATTTACTAGTATTTGGAGGAAGTATAGTCATGTCAAACATTGTATATAGGAAAGATTATAAGGAACTTTGAAATTACCTTTCAGATCACTACCACCCTCTGCTTGCACATTCAAATACACAATCTATTTAGATTGTCTCTGAACTTTAGTAATACTTTTTTAATATTTATATTTTAGTTTTAGTTGGACACAATACATTTATTTTATTTATTTATTTTTAGGTGGTTCTGAGGATAAAACCCAGGGCCTCGCACGTGCTAGGGTGCTAGGTGAGTGCTCTACCACTGAGCCAGAACCCCAAACCCCAGTAATATTTTTTACTCGTAGTGAAATGCATTTTTCTTTCAGTCTGTGGTCTTAAGCATAGCATACTTTGGTAAATATGACAATTTCATTTTCTTAAAGGGCACCTTTTATTAAAAGACAAACAAACCCCATAGTGTAAAGTGGTTTCTAAATACAATTGGTTTCACTGTTGGGAAAATAATATACAAAATGAATTAAAGCCAGGGCTATATTTTTTTGTGCTACAGAAATGCTTCTTGCAACTGCAAGGTACAAAGTAAGTGAATAATGCTTTGTATTGTTATTCTGAGCTCCCATCTCAATATTGGCTTCATTAAAATAAACAGTACACCTGGCCTATTTGATCCCCACACAAATGATAAATAGCTAAGCTTCTGCCAGAGCCCTTAGATAAAGATTTTCCACATTCTATGCCCTTGGCTAAAGGGAAATAATAGTTAAGCAAATCCAATTGGCAGTGGCAGTCAGGTAGTCTATTATTTGAAGACAGTTCTAAGTAGCAGCCATACCACTATTGGCATGCTAAGCCTCTGGAAGATCCTTATGTATCCTTCTTTTCATTACAAGTGTTAATAGGGAAAAAATCCAAATACATTTGCATAAATAAATGTAGTCTTCTAAAAATCTCTAAAGCAAGCAATTAAAACTGCAATGGGGCTTGTAGTTACATATACAGGAGCAAAACATGTGCATTTGTTGATTAAATTCTACCTTCTTCCTTGTAAATGTGACTAAAAGCATTGCCAATTTGATTGATGGATACTTTACCATAAATCTAAGCACAGGATTAGACAGGACACTAAAAGAGGAAAATGCAACATAACTGGTACCTATATATGAAGATGAGAAAGACAAAGAATCACAGGATGCATGTTAGTCCATTTCAAAATTTCAAGTGGCATATCTCAACAATGGGCTACACCAGTCTTGTCATAAACAGAAAATGACCAGGTGTTTCTAATTGGGGCAATCCATTTTATACTGTTAACAGAAAATGTTACTTACATTTTTTGTCAGATATATGTAAAATAACATTGTTCTGATTTAACAAAATTATATTTCTGAGATCAGTGTGGATGATGGCACAGAGAGACAGCATCCTGTCACTTTCAGGAGCAAATTGGCTTTCTGTTACAGCCCAAGTCCCTCCTAGAGGGATATACCAATGTCACATTTTAAAATTAGTAGCTAGGTTACTAAACAATTTAAAATAACAAAACTATAATATAATCAACTATTTTGGCTCTACTATTACTTTTCAATTGAATTTACTCTATTAGCCTAAATAGTTGTAATTTGTGAGTGATAAGAGTTAAAGCAAAATAACTTCATATTTTTACCAAACAATTGATTGTGATGTATTTCAGTGACCTGACAGTAATCAAGAAAATGTTGGTTCAATGTCAATGTCCTTTATTAAATAACTAATAAAAATCATTGCTATCATTTTATTAGTAATGAAATTCCTATAAATATCACATCTTTGCTTTAGTATAACTTTTTTTTTTTTTTTTTGGCAGCTGGGTGGGGGGATACCAGGGATTGAACTCAGGAGCACTCAAGCACTTGACCACTGAGCCACATCCCCAGTCTTATTTTGCATTTTACTTAGAGACAGGGTCTCATTGAGTTGTCTAGTGCCTTACTTTTGCTGAGGCTGACTTTGAACTCATGATCCTCCTGCCTCAGCCTCTTGAGCCTTTGAGATTATAGGTGTGTGCCACCATCCTCGGTTTAGTGTAACCATTTTTAAATACAAAGATAAACATTTGTTCTGTTCAAAATTTCTTGATATATCTAACTTATGCAATCGTAAGATATTTATTTGAATTTTTTTATTTAGGTGCCTTGTTCTTTTTGACTCTAATACAATTTAAGTAATCTGTGTAGTAAGAAGAAAAAATAAATATAAATGTAGAAGTCATTTAAATTAAAATTTGTCATTATTTCCTAGTAAATAATAACTAGTTTGAAGAAGGCAAACTGTATTAATAAACATTGTCAGGAATTGTTTGCTACTTTATGAATGTCTTAGACATGATAAGAGGAAAATTTTGAAAACTGTTAAAACTCTGTTATGTTTTTAGAGGACACATTCCTACCTCATCCTGTAAATCTTTTTTTGATGAACAAACATTGATATTTATCCATGGTAAAAATAAATTGATATTCTCACTATTCTTCTTATATTATAGGAATAAATTTATATTTAAAAATCTAATCACTCTGATTATTTATTCATTCTAATTAACAAATGTAATAATTCATCATTTACACAGTCTATAAATCATGAAACCTTATTTTTGTTGGACATTCCAAAAGCTGTGGGCACTCCACTTTATCTGCTACATAGCTAACATTTTATAAATATATTTACAAATATAGATATTTATTTTATAGATATATTTATAGATTTAAAAACCTATAATTTTTTAAATGCCTGTATTTGTTTTTTAATGAACATTTTCTATTTTCTGCAAATGATAGTTAATCTAGATTGTAAATTTAACTGAATTGAGGGATGCCTAGAAAATTAATAAAAACACTTACTTGTAGGTGTTTCAATGAGGAAGTTTCCAGAAACTATTGCCATATATATGTACATTGCCATACACACACACACACACACACACACACACGCCATATATAAATGAAAAAGCAATCTTTGTACTAGAAAATCATCTACTCTTCATATTATGAACAGAATATAAATTTGGGGTATTATGTATATATATGAATACATATACACATGTATATAATATACATATGCATATTTATAAAAATATACACATACTTATATATGTATGTATGTAGACAAGACATTTTATCCATGATATTATACCTGCTCCTTCATTCATGATGTTATTATAATTGATTTTCTAAATCATACCATTCACTTCCCTTCTTTTTTCTTTCTTTCTTCTTAGGCACTTTGACTCCTTTAAGCAAGCAAGCAAACAAACAAATAGTTTCTCTGATTATTGAAAGCATCGTATTTATTTCTTTATGCTCCTTTCATTCAATTTTAATTCTTTAGGTGGGCTAGTTATTAAATTATTTCCTCTCAGTACCAAACTTAACCTTCATTGCCTATAGTTCTGTGAAAATGAAGCTTTTATCTATGAATGTTTTCCCTTTACCAACACTCATGATGTTAACACTTGTCCCTAGAATACAGCAGAGAAATATTGGAAATGTCAATGTCTTTTTTTCTTGTCCTGGTGTGCTCTGATTTGCCAACTCCTGCAGTACACATGGCTTCCTCCACTATCAGGCTCCTCAAATAGGGACAGCTCTTTGGGGCCAAGCTTCTGAGACATACTTAGGCTATTCATTTCATTTACTCAATATGGATTTCCTCAGTGTCTACAATGCAATAGACACTTTGCTTGATAGATGCACACACTGATTATGTTTAACAAAAGTCTACAAATTTTAGGAATGTATCACAGAAAATGAAAGAGGAATGCAATTTAGTTCAGGAACAACCTAACAGAAAATGTCTTAGTACATCCATACTATTAAGTGTTTTGTGTATTGGAAAATTCCTTCAATGGAGCACATGCAGATGAATAGGAGGAGAGGGCACTGCACATAAAATTAATGACAAAAAAACCAACCTCTGCTATGTATCAAACTGTCATCACTTCACACTCCTGACTGCTGCTAGAGAAAAAACGGTACCCCCTCATTAAATAGGCTATATCTTTATCACCCGAGACAGGTGTTATAGTTACAAAATTTAGTCACAGTATTCAAGTACTATATGTGGCTTCCAGAAATTAAGCAAACAAGAGATAATCCATGTGAAATATTTTGGTTGTTAAAACATATTCTACAAATGCTAATTTTGTTTCATTTTAATTTATGCTGTCAATATTGAATTTACATACACCTGAAATTCTCTAAGACCCTTCAAAGGAACAGGTCTGAAGGGAGAAGTTTGTATCCTGTCTATCTTCCAAGCTTTGTAGGACATTATCTCCCCCACCCTTACACACACACACACACACACACACACACAAACACACACACATTTTTCATGTATATGTATATGAAAAAGCTGAAACCCATTGAAAACAATCATCTGAGTCCTTCCCAACCATACTTATGACAGCAAGCTTTCATATCTTATTGCACCTCCTTGACCTCTAGGATTCCATTTATAAATAGGAAACTTCCTTTCCCCTCATTAGTTCAATAAGTAAATGAAGACTACATTTTTTATTTATCTAGCAAAGAATCATATTCACAATTATCAAAGATGGGTAACATCAGTTATAAGTACTATTCTCTTAAGAAATTTGTAATTGAATGAAGGATTTTCTCTATACTTAAGAAAATGTTTTATAGAGAAATCCCTCACTCACCCATATGAAATGAAGAGTATAAGAAATTATGAATGAAAACATCTGAGGTTATGAAGAAAGCAAACAAAATCATACACTGTGTTACAGAAACAATTAATAGTTTATGATCCTCAAGAAATGAATGAGCAGTGTTAGATTTTGACAGACTTTATGTCATGTCTAATTAAAAGTTAGAATATAAGGCTGTAACTATAAACACTATTTTTTAAAAATAATTAACCCAACTTTAGAGTCTCCATATTATTTAATATTAAGTTAAAGGTAAACATTGAGATTAGGTAAACAAAAGATAAAAAAAGCTAATTTTATAACAGTTAATTCATTTTATAACTCTATAAATAGTTTTTGAGTATAATAAAAACTAATTTTACTTACTGGTTTCATTGGTAATAAAAATGAATTAATCTTAACCAAATAACTATCATTGCATATTATGCCTACATATGCTATAAAACTCAAAGGGAAAAATATAGAGTAGATATGTGAGCTGCTTCTTGCTTAAAATAGCTTTTAAAAATAGGATAAAGGAATAAATTAGCCCTCATGTTACTCTGCAGATTATAAAACAGTTCTTGCAGACTTCTTAATCCTCTCTCAATCAGTGCCTTGAATTTAGTAGAACAATTTGAGAAAGTTTATGCTGGGACTTAACCTACATCTAATCATCAGTTCACCTTATCAAATGCCTTATAAATTACTTCAGTGCATATTTGAGATTCTGAGTCTCAGTGCAGAATTGTCAAATGCTAATTATTATTTCATCCCTATCACACAGACAAGTATTTTTCAAAGGCGAAAACTTTGAGGGAAGTAGATATGATCGAGTTTGAAAATAGTTCATAAAAGCTAGGGCAGCCATTCTATTTTGACTTTGTTTTGCTTTTATTTTGAAAATGAACAATACTATGCTTTTCGTATTGTGCACATAAATATATAGAATATTCTGTTTTAAAAACATACTATGATTTCATCATTACCAGATTGTGATTGAACACTAACAATATGAAAATGACTATATTAAATAATAGAAAATAATAAATATATGTACAAAGCATAGTGTCTGCTTTCCAGGGATTTGCAATGAGTTTGAGACGTTTCAATGATTAATGGCAATGAAAAATGTAAAACATTTATTACAATGGCACAATTATTGGACATTTTTTAAGCCCTTCTGGAAAACTTAACCTGTGAAATCTGTGCAAAAGAATAGAAAAATAGAAAATAACAACATTACAAACAATGTCATGGGTATGTGCACCAAAACATTTTGAAGAGGCTTCATTACGAAAGAAGTACAGAATGGTCTAAACATAAAGTTTGGAACTTTGAGATTGCAGATAATCTTTTAAACATGCACAATATATTTCTACTTTATTCAGTATGATAAAAATAAACAAAGATCCACTAAGGTCATTGGGAAGAATCATAATCATCCAAACAATATAAACAGTTGGTATTCAGCAGTTTGAAAATATTAAAATGTATTGAAACCCTGAAATTCAGTTGACCTACATGAGTGACATTGATCCTTTCGAAATTTCAAGAATGATTTAGGATAAGTCCAAAGACTGGCCATGAGAACCAAAGGCGTAAACAACGAGACACCCATTTTTAAAAAATGAATATTGATAATGTAATGATTCTCTATTTTCAAGAATGAGATGTCAACAAAAACTGACATTTTCTATTCCAAGTATAAATGATGTAAACAAATTGGGTATAGAAAAATGCAGAATGTTACCATTTGGAATAACTTTTGAAGATACTACAAGATGATTAAATATTTAAAATTAAGAATGGTTCTCACCTTGGAGATGACACAACATAGAAGCCTAGAGAAATTATTTTAACAAAGTCAAGAATGATCATTTTGTAAGGAAAAATGTCTTCTCTATTTTGCAAGGGAAAATGTAAAATGTTTTAATAATTTTGAATGCCATATTAAAATGCTTTCAGAGCCATTTAAAAGCTGACTTTAACATGGAGTGAGTATTGGACACATATCTGTAGTGGAGCATCTGCTAAATGAAGCTGAGTGTTAACAGAGGAGCCAAAGTAAATTTGAGTGAATTCTTAGGTTGTTTGGCATCAGATGTGTGAAATAAGTATGGATAACTCAATGAAAATTAAGAAAGTTAAGGAAACAAATCATCAAATTAAAGTTAGTAGTATTATTAATTAAAATAAAAATGTAAAACCAAGATACTAATAAATAAATTAGAGGTAGTGTGCTATTTGCTTTAAAAAACAAAGCCCTCAGATTTTAATTACTTGACACTCAAGACTTATTTTGCACTCATGAAAAAAATAATGTGTTATAGGTCTCTAGAGGAACCTCAGCAATAGAAGATGCTTTATTTCTATGGATCCATCATTTCAATTACAGTCTTCTAGCACTGGCATGGTAGAAGACAATATGGAGGATCATTTCAGCTATTAAATACTTCCACCAGGATATAACTTATTTCTTTCACAATGGCCAGACTTACTGAATATCGCTATAACTCAACAAAGTATAAGAAACACACTGACTCTTTTACACTGAATGTGAAAAAGACTTTGATGCCAGTGGGTATAAGTAAGGTATGTAACACATAACTTATTGGAAAGCCCCGAAGCCCCAAAGAGGCATCTCAATATTATTCATTAACTTTTGTTCATTAACTTTTTTCCCGTCTTAATATTTAAGAAAAAATCATTTCTCCCCAAAGGTCAACTGGAATATGGTACTAAAGATTCTGATCACCATGAACTTCCTATAATGATAATTTCTGACGGAGCAAAGAAATACAAGCATAGAAAATTTTCACTATATAATTAGACATTACTTTCTTTGGAAATAATAAATATTCTATTAGCCTCCTTTGATATATTGTGTAGTTTAAAGAATACTCTGCTGGTACTTGGTTCCACATTACCTATATATGTAAAAGAAGTCAATTTTATTTGTGTACACACACATGTGTGTTTGTGTGTTTTTTTTTTTGTGTGTGTGTTGGTGCTATTAGATTTTTCATCATATCACTTTATTATCTTTCAACTAGTCCTAGGTTAAACTTTATAAAGTTCAGCAACTTCCATGAGATAATCACTATCTAGTATGCAGTTATTTTTTTTCTTACTCGGTTGTTCCCTTCCTCTTTGTACCCCAGTATTAGCTTTTCCTTACTCTTAATAGACCAAGCACCTGCCAGATCTAAACTCTGAGTATTGTTTTTTATTCTTAATAATTCTTTACCCTATAAAGTTGCTGTATCAACTACTGTTGTATCTTTAAGTCTCAGATGAAATGATTCAATATTTATTCATATAGAAATTATTTTTTCCTAATCCTGTGTTCGTTGCTTCAAAATAGATTAGTTTTCCCATATGTTGGAATATAATTGAGACTTTTTTCTTTGTATCATAGAATATATGTGTTTATATGTTTTATATCTGCTTTTTCTTATATTAAAATTCCATGAAATGATGGAATTTTTATTAACACATCCCTAGCATCAATCACAACATTAATACCATAAATATGTGTTGATCTGATGAAAGAACAAATAAAAAAATTAGGTTGCATATTAGTTAGCCTAATATATCAAATATGCTTGGGTTATTTAAATATGAATGAAGAGAATATACTCTCCCCCATTTAGAAGAAGAATATAATGAATTTGTTTAGAAGGGTAAAAATGTCTTTGAGTTATCAATATGTAACACAATTCCAATTGCATTAATTTTGAATATATCTCTTGTCTGACAAAATAATAATGATGGTAGAATGAGATGGACGTTATTATCCAAAGTACATATATAAAGATACAAAGTGGTGTGAATATACTTTGTATATAACCAGAGATATGAAAAATTGTGTTCTATTTTTGTAATAAAAATTGTAAAGCATTCCACTTTCATATATAAATAAAAAAATAAAAAAAAATTTTAAAAAGAATAAAAACCAAGTTGTCCTCAAACTTTTCTATATTAATAATTAATTTCATAATAAAGAAATTTTAAGAGTTAAAAAAAATTTACATCAATAGTGATATCACAGTGACACTGCAAACCCTTGGTAGGATATAATGAGAATGGCACATAACCTAGGTGATGGTTCTAAACACAAACAAACAAGACCCTATTACCCTGGCCTAATCATGATAAAAGAGTTAGTAAGGGACATACTACAAACTTCCTGACTAGTGCACATGAAGACTATTCAGAACTAGGAGAGTCTGAGAAACAACAGAGAAATCAAAGTGACATGGCCATTAAATGTACTGTGGATTCTTGAACTGCATTTGGAACAGGAAAAAAAAAGACATTTCACTTTCTGTAAATCTACAGGTGTTATCAAAACTTTATGAAATAAGTGATCAAAAAATAATAATCAAAAGGAAGAGAACTAGGAAGAGGAGTCTGAGGAGGAACAAAATGAGAAAGAGTAAAGGAGGAAGTATAAAACATTCAGAAGAGGAAGATGAAGATGAGGATGCAGCAAAAGCAACAGGAGATATAACCAACTGGCCTCATATCTATTCTCAATGAAAATGACAATCCAATCAGAATGGCCTCCATTTCCTTAAGACTCAGGGCAGAAAGTGAGTGAGCTTACAATAGAATATGCCCATTTGCAATATGTGGGTATTCTGCCTGTTTCCTTTGATTGTGGCCACCTTCCAACTCCTTTTGGATATCTAATGCTGGCTAGACTCCCAGGATTGGCACTCAGCCCAGGGCTATCTTGTTTGTCTGTGGTTCTCTGCTGAGAAAATTTATTTTGAAAGGAGTATCACAGAACTTAAATTTTCAGGGATGACTAGTACTACTGTGTGCAATTGAAAAAGTATATTCTCAAGTTCTTCCCTAGAATGAGCTAGAAAAACAAGTACCTAGGATTTCCAGTTGGAGTTGAAATGTGTAATACACCTGGGTACATTTGCACCCAGGGCAAGAAGAAAACAGTAGGGAAGTTGAGTAAGCATTAAATAACAGAGTGGGCCAGAATGAGTCAGAGGCCAAGTAACATGATAGAGCAAATTTCAAGTTTGGTGTAGTAATTTTATGTGACTGACCAACAAAAAAAAAAATATTACATTCTTTTCCTATATTAACTGAAATTTGTTTATTTCACAGTTCCATAAATCAAAAACCTGCTGGGTCCTCTCGGATTCCCTGCTTAGAGTTTCATAAAACCTAAAACAAGTTCTTAGTAGAATTCAGACCTTATCTAGATACGCTGTAGGGAATAATTCTTTGACTTAGATCATTAGATTCCTGAGTCTTGAAGTTGCTACCCAACTTGTTTATTGGTTCTAGGTATAGATCATTTTGAGTTTCTAGAGGCTCCCTGCCCTCCCTAGATTATAACTGCCTTCTTTTTAAAGCCAGAAACCAAAGATGAGCTCCTTCTCACACTTCAAGTCACTCTGGCTTCTTCCACTGCATCTCTCTGACTACTTGGAGAAATGTTCAGATTTTTATCTTCCTATTATATTGAGGTAGAATTGACAATTAATAATTGCATATAAATATAAAGCTTGATGACTTTTTTATACATATGCATTTTTAAAAGTTCACCACAATCATGCTAATTCACATATTCACATATTCATCACATCATATAGTTACCTTTTCCTATTCTGGTTTAGTTTTTTTTCCAGTATAAAACTTAATATCTAAACTCTTAGCAAATTCCAAGCATAAAATACAAAATAGTTAGCTAAAGGCACATTTTTGTATTAGTCTTCTAAAACTTAATTATCTTACATAACTTAAAATTCTGTATCACTTAATCAACACCTAATTTCCCCAAGTCCACCCTCAACAAATCACAAGTGTATTCTTGTTATTATGAGTTCAACAGATTTAGATTTTACATCTAAGTGAGATCATTCAGTATTTACTGAGCAAAATATTTCACTTAGCAAAATGACTTCCAAGTTTATTCATGTTGTCCCAAATAGCTGGATATCCTTTTGAAAAAAAAATTAAGACTTATATTTCATTGTGTATTTGTGTGTATATGTGTATGCCTATATATAATTTTCTTTATTCACTCATTTATGAATGGACATTTAAAATGTTTCTGTATCATGGCTATTGGTAGTATCCATTCATTCTTTAGAAATGAAGAATGGTAAGTATATTAGGAATCTTGTCAAAATGAATAATATTAGAATTGTAACAAAACTGAAACAATATTCCCTTTACTAATAGAAGTACAACCAAGACTAGAAGCCATATTTTTTCTAAAGGCTATTATATATTAAACAATTTTATTAAAATATGTCTTAAAGGAATGATATAACTGAGAGACAAATGAATTACCAAGAGTCAATCTGATTTTCCCCACATTTATTTGCTAACATTTTGATGTGTGGTACAATGTGGTGAAAAGCTGACCTTCACTGAATATATTTAAAATGTATGTTTTGAAATAACTTCTTGTGTAATATTGTTTTATTAGTAGGTAAGGATAATATGTGCTGCCTACTTAGAGGTACATTTGAGAAATTATTTTATACTGGAATCTTCTTTTTTCTCTAATTTTACCTTTTTGTCAGAAAAATAGAAATGCTAACATTTTTATTAAATATATTTAGGGACCTGAAATTTTCATGGAGATTTCTCTTCCTGCTTCAGTCTAAAATGCATCAGTTTTGTTTTGTTTTTAAGGAAATTACTGACCTAGTGGATTTCTACTTGATTAAGGATGATGTGATAAAGCCAGGCATTTTGGAAAGTGCAGGAACTATCTGGGCTTGGTATTTGTGAGTCACTTCTGGTATTCTTCATTACAAAAGGATTTAATAAGTGAAGACTCTTTTGGTAGTGTGGGCAATGCCCAAGTACCTGTAAATCCATTTTGGCACACTCAAATGCTACTGTATTCTCTACTTGTCTATTTTAGGGAATTCATAAACACAGCTTGGCTTGTTTGTTAGAGTTCAAAAAACCTGGCAAAGTACATCACTGCAGCTCTTTTTCATCCTCTGTGTTGACACAAAGATCAGTGACCCCTTTTGAATGATCAGGATTTTGACAGCTTAATTTCTGTGTCATGAGTTGCTAAGGTAACACTATTTTTGAATTCCTCAGTTAATAAATCCTTAAGAAATGTCTCCCATTTTTAGTATTGAAAGTAAATTAATGTTAAAGTTAAAAGATTTATTTCTTGGTTCACTTTTCATTCACTGAAGAAACACTCTACCTGTTGGCTGCCGTCTTGCTCTGGGAGTAACTTATTCAATCTAGACAGAAAGAGACTTAAAACAAAATAACTTACAACTGGAAAGAAATAAAGTATATCAAAGAATTAAAAAAAAACCACACTTCTCTGATAGTAGGATTACGCAGACAGTATAGCTTTCAAGGCTGACTTTAGATCTGAAGTTTTGCATTTTTTCCCCAAAATGTTGCTTAACACTCAATTTATATTGACATATACATAAGCACCATTTTCTGAGAAAAGTAGGAGGTTAGTTTTCAAGATCTGTGTAACAAATTATCACAAATGTGGCTACTTAAAATGATATGATTAGTTATCTTATTTTTGGGGGTCCAAAGTTCAAACATGGTGGAATGGAGCTTTCCACTCAAGGTTTCAGAAAGCTGAAAACAAAAGTGTAATTTGGGCTATGTTTTTTTCTGGAACTCAAGTGTCTGAAAAAGTTTTGTGAGTTTTGGAAGAATTAAGTTTTTACTTTTGTTTACAATAAAGCCTTGGTTCTCCTTCTAATTCTTAGACAGGGGCACTTTTATCTTCTAGAGTCCACTGGCATTTCATACCTTGGTGACACCCAGCATAGGCATTCTCAATTCTTATGTTGCTGCCTGAAAAAAAGGGTCCTCTCAAAGAAAGTCTTCCTCAGAGTCTTATTTGACCAGATCCAGCCCACTCAGACAATTGCCATTTTAAATTAAAATCAATTGGTCCAGTAATAAAATCATAGAAATGATATTCCATGACATGTCCTGTTAGACATTAAGGGGAGAAGATTTTACAAAGTTTATATAACAGGGAGTAGGAATAATAGGTGCCATCTTAAAATCCTGTCTATCACTAATTACTTATGTTCATTCAAACACAAAGCATTGCTGTTTATAAAATAAATAATTCCAGGCACATTTTTTGGCTTTTTGAAACCATTTAAAGTGATCAAATCCTAGAATTTTTGCACTTACAAATTTCCCTTTTGTGATACTAATGTCCTTATAAAGTAAAAACATCCTATCCTGTCTTCCTATTGTCTGACAAAAAGATTATTGAACTGCAAGATTTACACAGTACTATTTTAAAAGCTGTGATAATATTCCATAACCACATATTTTATGTATAAAAAACAATTTGGATACATTGATAAGAATTTTCTCACGTAAATCTTTTTCTTTTTTTGAAGTTGGACACAATGGACACAATACCTTTATTTTTATTTATTTTTATGTGGTGCTGAGGATCAAGCCCAGAGCCTAGCATGTGCTAGGTGAGCATGCTACTGCAGAGCCACAATCCCATCCCCATTGTCATATAATTCTGAATTTTAAAACTATAACATATCTTACGAAAATTTTCAATTTCAATTCCAAGGAAAATATTTCAGTTTCTGGAAAATATGTATCATGTGAAATATAAAGCAAACCCACAATTGGAGAATCATACTAGGAACAAAGCATTTTGAGATCTTTACGGAAATTAGAAGTGTTGCTGGAGAAAAAAAAAATAACTGGTTAAATATAATCCAGAGGAATTTTGAAATGAGAGTAAAGCTCACATAAAAAATTTATGTTATAATCAGTGTACAATATTATACTGGGAGTTTGAAATAGAGTCATATGAATGGATATTACATCTTCACATCAGTTATCCATAAAAAAAATTGACCATGAACCCAATGAAAAGAGAGATTTTTTAAGAACATATACACAAAATAAACCTCTACAAATCTTATCGGTAAAGGAAATATCCTTTTTTTAATTATTATGGAAATGACATAGCATTTAAATAAAGCAAGTAATCACTAAGTAATTTTATACAAAACATAAACATGTTTATTAAAACTACATAAATGTGAATAGGTAATGAGGAATTAAATTAATTTCTGACTTAATATGTTAATAAGATCTAACATCCACATTTTTAAAACTGAGTTTGTTTTCTACCATTGCAAAGAGTTTTTTCTTCCCATGTTCTAACATTCTCAGTTGATATCATCACCATCTATTTAGATTCAACACATTATACCACAACCATCAAAATCAGTAATCAAAGTATTTGATTCTGGTTCAGAAAGATGTCTTAAGTCTATTACTGTTTTCTCTGCTCATTTATAATTTTCATTTGTCCTTTTCATTTTAACTATAGAAACTTTTAATGTGTATATGATCCATCCTCTCCCCTTAAATTCTGATTTAGAAAGCCTGGATTATAGCCCAAGCATCTATTTTCTTTGAAAGTTTCATATGTTTTTCTAATGAAGTCTTTGGTGAAAACTATTATGGAGTTTTTGGCATTCACTATTGATGCATTCTCAAGTGTTTTTTTTTTAGTAATTTATTTCATTTTTACACATATTATATACAAAACACTCAAACTAAACAACCATAAAAATAACCATCATATTAATTTTCATTTTCAATTTTTATATTACCTTATCCTTAGATAACTAAGTTATGATTTTTAGGCATGATAAGGAGAATCATCAAAATGTATTATTGCTGGTCTCATCTTGAACTATGTGTAGGCTTTGTTCCTAATATGGTACTGTCATTATACACTAGTACATGCATTTCCACAGTACTGTGACCATTTTATATACTCCTGTTCATTTGTTTACCCAATCCAAAATATAATTATCTACTATTCCAATACTAAAAATTCCTATTCATGCTTTAAGACATAGCTTAGCTAACTAAAATAGTTTGTCACTCATTTGTGGTTACACAAAATGTTTCTGCATACCCTTGCAAAATACTTACATCTTTATACATCTTCTACATAAAATTTCTATTTTTTTAAAAATGTAAGCCACATATTATATTACTCACTAGGCCTAATCCATATTATTAAATATAAATCAAGACTTAGACTTCCTTCAATATATATATATATTTTTTTTTTTCAAAAATAATAAATGAATACATGAAGTCATGCATTTTTTCATCATGGGAGGATTTCATTTACTCCTAGAAAAATTTCCAGAACTTATTAAAATGCTGATGATAAAATTATGATAATTTAAATAAGCATAAAGCATAATATTTATCCCCAATCTAGTTGTTGCTATTTAGGTTGGGATCTTATCAATTTTTCTTGATTGAGAAATATTAAAATCTTCAGCTTAAGTAAAGGAGTGACCTGGCCAAGTGCTCTGACTCCAAACTTTAAAGTAATTCATCACTACATTTTGTCAGGTTCTCAGCTGAGTTTATCAAGAGCTGAGCTGCCAGCTGTCAGAATAGCTGTAAAGCAACAAGCCAAAAGTGAAGGAGTTTATCCTTTCATCATTCCTTGCAATAGTATAAGCAGGTGTCTTAAACCAGGGAAGGAGTTGATCCCCCTATGTTTTTTTTTTCCATTCTGGAATGGTGCTAGTGGAAAGTCAGGTGAAGTAATGCAGAAATGGGTATAGGTCCCCTCACAGTTCAGGGAGTTCTGAAAAAAAAAAAGGCTATGAGAGTTTATGGACTGGGGTTGAGTGGAAGGCAGGAGGTGAGGGCTAAGAGTGGAAAACTGTTGCATACTGAGTCAGAGGGGGAAAATGACTTCATGATTTTCCACTTCACTCTCCAATAAGGAATCCTCAGCAGAGGTAACTAAAGAGAACCTTTGCCTTTCAAGAACCTATTCATGGAAGTGCTATAACTGGAAATGCAAATAAATACATGAAAAAGCAAAACAGTCTGATGGGCCTTGATTTCCTACTTGCACCTCTGTAGTTAGAACTACAGTGTATTTGTTGTGTTCCAAGTCTGGAGTGGGATGCCCACCAGGTGAAGCTTTTGCAATTGCTTATGGCCTACCTAAAAAACACATAGGATTTAGGCCTGAAACTAGATTGCTCAAATTGAAAGGAAGTAAGTGATAAGTAGTGACATATATATGCATTTGATATAAAATGGAAAGTGGAAAAAAGTATTTAGCAACAAATTAATATTTCATTTCATAAGTGTGATCTTCTCAGTTTTTTAGTGATATCCTTTTGCATCATAACAGATCAATCTCTACATCATAATAATCTAGAGGTGCTTGAGGAGTGAGATAGAATCTCTGCATCATAAATACTTTTCAGTCAAATTCTTAACAAAATGAGTGATCCAAACGTCATGACCAAATTAAAAAACATATTGGAATACTTTACTTTTGAAAGATTTCATTGGTATACAATTATTTAGTAAATATTGAAAGGAAATTTATCATCTGTCAAAGACATGTTCTCTTATTTAATGAAGACTATAGAGAAGACTAAATGAGGACAAAAATTCCACATTTGAAGAGTCTAGCAAAACTGAATTTAATATACATGTTACTACTGCAATCTTGAAATATTGACTTGCAGTGAGTTTTGGAATACTGGATGGGATTTCAGATATTATTTTTAGCTAACAATTCTTTAATTCAAAATATGTTATTTGTGATTATTAATCTTATGTGTCTATGTGGTAGACCATAGTGTCCGGATATTTGGTCAAACACCAGTCAGATGTTGCTGTGAAGACAGTAATTAGATGTTATTAACTTTATGGGGGCTTACAGTTTCAGAAGTCCCAGTCCATAGGAGGCCAGGTTCACTTCCTAGGCCTGGAGGTGAGGCAGAACATCATGGCAGAAGAGTATGATGGAAGGAAATGGCTCATATAATGGCATTAAATAAAGAGAGAGGCCCACTCACCAAACATAAAATACATACACCAAAGGAACATCCCCAGAGACCCAACTCCTTTAGTGATGCCCTATTTGCATTCAGTTAATCCCATCAGGGGATTAATTAATTGGTTGGATGAAGATTGTCATAACTCAATCATTTCTCCTCCAAACCTGCTTGCATTGTCTCATACCTGAGATTTTGGGGAACACCTCAGAACCAAACCATAACATTCCACCCCTTGCCCCCAAAAGCTCATGAACATTTCACAAAGCAGAATATATATTAATTCATTTCCAAGAGTACCCATAATCTCAACAGTTCCCAGGTTGCCCAAAATTTCAAGTCCAAAGTTTCCTTTGAAACTCAGAGCAAGTTCACATCATGAGGTTCTGTAAAATCAAAAATGATGTACAAGTATCCAATATCAAAAGGTACAGAGTAAACATTTTCATTCGTAAAAATAGGGGCATAGAAAGGAGGGATGGTAACAAAGTGAGAATGAAATCCGGCTGGGCAGACAAGTCCGTAGCTCTGTGTCCAATGTCTGGGGCTGTGATGTTCTGTTCAAAGGACTGTGGAGGTCTGCCACTGTGCCCTTGATGGTTACAGCCCAAGTAGCCTTTCTGTTGGCTTGTCTCAACTCAATTCCTACAGCCTTCCTTAGTAGATATTCTACATTACTGGTATTTCTTAATCTTGGGGCTCTTCACTGAAGCTTTGGGCTCCCGCATATCTGCATGCATCACCCTCTCAGGGGATACCTGCAGGGACTGGGACCTGCTGTACTTTGGCCTCTTAGGCCTTCTAAAACCTTGATGGAAGCCTCCATGACTCCCTAAATATAGCAACCCGCATTTCTGTCAAACCATCACCATGTGGTTGATACAAAGATCTGCCACCATCTCAAGCAGTAGCCAAGCCTCCAGGGACTCTAATTGTAGAAACCCCCAAGTGCTAGGACAGCTGAGTATATTGAAGAAATTTCCTAGGCCCCCTTATGCAAGAAGGGTGCCCCACTGATCTCTTCTCAAGAGAATTTTTACTTTTACTTCCTTGAGTCTGAGATGGATATGACTTGCCAATTCCTGAGATATCCTCAAAGCCATCTTTTTTTTTCGTTTCTGGAAAAAATCTTTATCGTTTCTTTAGTGACAGTAATGTTTTTAACAACTACATCTTCCTTAGCCCCAGTTTTATTCTACCATTCAAGTCCAAGTTTTCTAAATCTTTCTGCTCTGCTTTTTGCTTCTGATTATCACAATACATTCGGCTAACAGCCACCAGCAATATTCATGCCACAGCCTTAATGGTATGCTGCCTAGAAACTTCTTCTGCCAAATTAAAAAGTCCATTGCTTTTAAAACCAGCCTCACAGAAAGTCTCAGGATATGGGCAAAATGCAGACAACTCTCAGCCAGAACATAACACTAATGTTTTCTGGTCCAATTTCCAATAGAGTCCTTCTCTGAACCCCTTTGAGCCCTGCCTTTACTGCCCATGGTCCTATTAGCATCCTTGGCTTATGATCTCCCATGAGATTCTGCCATTAAGCTCTGCTTACAACAATCTGGTGCATTTACAGTTTGCATTTCTACACATCTCAAAATCTCTCCAACCGATTCCCAAAAACTCAAAAAACTTCTTAACCTCATGGTTAGTCACAGCAATGAAAAAGCTAACTAAAACATATATCATGTAATAGTACAATTCAGGAAAACGTTTCATATTTGAAAAGTAATTAATAAATGGATTACAATTTCATTTAACAGCAGTTTAGAAGATAACTTGCTTCCATTTGTTTTCTAGGTCAAAATCATTACTCCATTTATCTGTCACAAACAGTTGCGTATGGCCTAATGTATGTGTCTAACATAGTAGCCCTATTGAAAAAAAAATAGAAATGGTAAATTCAAAAGGAAGTTACGAATGGAGTCACAATGGATATGTGAATCAATATGTATTATGTATAAATGGAGAGAAAGAGAGGGAGAGGTGCACTGAGCTTATAGATGACGGATTCTTCTAGAAGAATTGCAGAATAGCTTGACAACACCACCTTTCTAAAAAGAACAGATCATCACTACTGTGGTAATTATTGGAAGGAAAATGACCTTTAAATTTTTTATTTCCCCCTGTATCTTTACAGTAAGAGTTTTATTCTATGTTTTGTATACATGTACAGCCAGTTAACGGTATCCCTGATAAAGACATGAGTTGCATACTTTAATCAAAATACATTTTAAAATTCATTTTTAGTTGACCTAAATATCGATTATCCCTGCATCATCTTTGGTGAATGTTCTAAGGTCACTGAAAATTTTTTATTCATTATGGCAAATTAAGTTTTGGCCCACATGTTTGCTGTTGAAATTTTTTAAATGATTCACATAGATTTTTCCTTTGCATAGTGTTTGCAGTATTTTCTGCTTGATTAGACTTGCAAGTGTTGAAAATGTAACATTCCCAATGGAATAAAAAGAATTTATGACTAATATTTCATTTAAATTATTTTAAATTTAACTCACTTTTAAAATTTTATATGCATTCAATGAATGTTAAATATAATCTAAAGCACAATCCATCACTAATTGAAATATATGTTGATATATTTTAAAAGGTATTATTTTGATTTACTCCAAAATTCTTTGGTTTTCAGGAGCTACTTATTGAAATAAACAAAAATTATATATGTGTATAAATACATACCATAACCATATGTATATTTAAATTTTATTTAATATATATATATAATTGTTCATAGCCAGAAATAATGCTAAACTTACAATTTTAAAATTAGTGCAAAACAATTTGTCTTTTCATATTTACCTTTTGACAAAGAGGCATAACTATCTTGTAAAATTATGTAGATTTCATTTCCTTACAATTCAACTATAGTCTATATATATATATATCAGTGGAATTTGCACACTTTGTCATGGAATACATATTTAAGAAACAATTTTGAATACATAAAGTGTGTTACTTTAAAACACATGTATCATTTCTTATCAGACGACTTTGTCTTATTTATACCAGTTCTGCTGTCTTGGAATCACATATACTGTTCTGTAAGATGAATGCCAGATATATATCTGAAATAGTTCTTATTTATGTCAATTTATATCCTTGTATAAAATGTCAACAGGAAGAAAAAATAAGCTTTCCAAAGAGTGAAGCTGATGTAATTATTAAAGACAGATCATATGTGAGCATTGTTTGACTGAATCTGGCTTCAACATTTTATTTTTTCTGGGTATTTTTGCTTTCTAAAGTATGCAGAGAAGCTCCTGAGAACTGACAACTGCCTGTATTATATGTCACTGGACTGAATGAGGCCTTACAGATAAATCTATCTTGCATACTTATATTTCAAGGAATCATAACAGAATAACAAAGTAGGTTAAAATTTGTATAAATGGAAACTGATCCTACAACACATTTTTAGCCATAGCGGATATTTCCACAAACACTTCTCTAACAACAAAAACAAAATTAATAAAGTGTGGAAAAAGAATTTTAAAGCAATTAGAAAAATTGAAAAAGAACTGAGGAAGGGGAAATAAAAGTACAAGGTAAGATTTCACATAAATGGGGAAAAATTGAATTTAGCATATCTTTACTTCCTGCATTATTTCCCTTTTCTCATCATAGCCTTTCTGCTATTATAAAACCTTCTGGCCTAGATTTTTTAATCCTACAGAAAATTCCTAATAAATATCTTTTAAAACATGTAATACCTTGATCCACACAAAAATTAATTGGCATATATATATATATATATATATATATATATATTTGATTTTGTAATTGTTAATTATTCTATTCTATAACTATTATAGAATAGTTACAAATGGGAGAAAATCTTTATCACATCACATACACCTTAGATAGAGCATTAATCTCCAGAAAAAAATCAATAAACAGGCTAAGGAACTAAACAGATACTTCACAGAAGAAATACAATTGATCAACAAATATATTTTAAAAAGTTCAACATCTCTAGCAATTAAAGAAATGCAAATCAAAAATACTCTAAGATTTCATCTCTACTCAGATTAGCAATGATCAAGAATACAAATAAAAATAAATGTGGGCACGTATGTGGGAAAAAAGGTCCATTCATATGTTGCTGGTGAGAATGCAAATCGGTGCAACCACTTTGAAATCACTATGGGGATTCCTTAAAAAACTTAGAATGGAACCCACATTTGACCCAGCCATCCCACTCCTTGGTTTATACCCAAAGGATTTAAAATCGTCATACTACAGTGACACAACCACATTAATGTTTATAGCAGCTCAACTCATAAAAGTTAAACCATAGAACCAACCTAGGTGCCCTTCAATGGATAAAGAAAATTTGGTATATATTACAATGGACTATTACTCAGCTTAAAAGAAGAATAAAATCATGGCATCTGCAGGTAAATGGATGGAGTTGTAGAATATCATGCTAAGTGAAATGAGCCAATCCTAAAGAACCAAAGAGTGATTTTTTTTCTGATATGTAGATGCTAATTCACAATTGGGGTAAGAGCTAGAGAAGAATAGAGGTACTTTGGATTAGGAAGAAGGGACTGAAGGGAGAGAAGGGGTTATAGGGTTAGGAAGGACAGTAGAATGAATCAGACATTAATAACCTATGTGCATATATGACCACAAGACCAGTGTGATCCTACATTGTGTACAACAAGAAGAATGAGTAGTTATACTACATTTATGTACGATGTGTCAAAATGCATCCTATTGTTATATATAACTAATTAGAATAAATTTTAAAAATTTCCATTAAAAATTATGCAAGGACAGTTTTACTTCATTGTTTTTCAGGCCTATAGCTAAGTAATTCAATTTTCATTTTAGGTATTTTCCTTTGAGATAATTCATGTTTTTTAATTTCATAATTACTATGTTTAGAGTGCTTTAATGAACATTTTCTATTTTTGAGAAATATAAAAATAACTGCTACAGCATTTTGCTTTTATAAACAATAGGAATAAAGTAATAAATAAAATATAATTCTGTTTTTCTTCTTCCAAAAACCTAAACATGGCTCATATGATTCATTTCTCAATTTGGCTAAAATAATTAAGCCCAAATATTATTATTAAAAGAAATAATCATAAAGATATTGATAGATATTTGATGTTGATATATAGGTGCTTACAAAACTAGAGTCACTTTGGAATAATAGTTTATTTTCATGGAGATAAAAAAACACAGGGACATATTTTCATGAAGTGTTTTTCTGGCCTGTAGGTATATGGCTCAGTTTTTTTTTAGTGATGTGCCTCAGAGATAATTCATGTTTTAGTATTTTAAAGGTACTCTTTGGAAAGTTTTAATTAAAAACTAATGTTATAAAAATATCAATTTTTAAGTGATGTGTCATCAGTTAGGGTCCTAGAAGAAAACAGTATATTCAAATTGATAATTTTAAAACAGTTTAATAAAATTGCTATTTACAAACTTATGTACAGAATATAGGGAAGCCTAAAGGTGGTGTAGTACTTACTCCCTTATAGCCAATTTTAAACAGCAAGCAAAAGTACCACTCTCTCTTCTGAAAACTTATTTTTTTCCATTGTAAAAAATAAAACTAAGAAACATACACAAGTTTATGTGCAGAGACAGAACATATTAAATGAGACATTTATATTTGTGCAGGAAGATATTAATTCTTTTTCTTCTTTTAATATTCTTAACAGAAACATTTAGGTACTTGGAGGTATATTTTTACAAAATTGCATTAATATGAAGTACAAAATTGGGTCAGTTTTAAGATACTTATATACTATGGAAAAACCATGATGAAACAATGTGTTTTTAATGCCCCATCGTAATACAGCTATGAAATTAACTTGGCCTAACATAAAATGTCATAAAATACCTGATAATGTGAGCAGTAGACCTGAGGATGGGAAAAAATTTCAACACTAGGCATCACTTAAAGTTCTCTTGAAAAATCAAAAGTTTAAAGAAGTGTCAGGGTTTTTAGCCCCCTGTCTCCTCCTGACCAGTGGGAAAAGTGGGGAAAGCACGCCCTGACCAGGACAAGCCAAGAAAGGTAAAAGACTGGCGGCCTGCACCCAGCCCTCCCTCACCAGAGGACAATCAGACATGCCAGGGAGATAAGTCAAAGCAGGATCACCTTTAATGAAGAAGTACACACAGCTTATGTACTGCACAGGAGCCAATCAGAATAAAGGTCAGAGGAGTGGAGCAAGTTCACGTGTACACCCATCCCATAGTCTGTAAGGGAAGGCAGGAGCTGTCCAGGAGGGCGGAAGAGTCCTGGACCTATCCTGGAGGTGGTCTGCCTTTTCCATCACCACCCACAGCACCGCCTCCTGGCTGATCGCCAGGAGCCATCCCAGCCACATGTGCGGCCCCAAGACCGGAAGCGGGCAGCCATGCCCTACAAAGAAGCACAATACTTGCGTGGCCTAAAAGAAGTCAAAAAAAAAAAAAAAATGAAGATAGTAAAAATGGGTAACTTTTCTCACTAGTTTTCTGTTTATACATTTTTGCTCAGCAAATTCATATGTAGAGCACTACTTTATTCTCAGCCACATTCTACAAAATCCATCTTATTTCCCCCAATAGAGACCACTATGGTAAGCTCTATTTCATTTTAAAGTTGTTGAAACTAAGACTCAGGGAGGTATTGAAACTCACCAAAGATCATACTGGTGATTTGTTATGAAGTTGGGGTCTGAACTGAAAATCTATCTTGGGAATTCATATTCTTTTATTAATTAAATATTATTAGATTGGCACATGATGATAGAAATGAAAAAGAAATAGGAAGCATTCAGAAAGATCAAAGTATGTATAAAACCTGGCATCAAATAGGCAAGGCATTGGTGAAGTGTGAACTGGTTAATAAGTAGTTTGGGGGAAAAGGCCTTGATATAACGAAAAAGAAATGAAATTCTAACCTCACACCAGATATAAATATAAATTCCAGAAAGATTAAAGTTGTGAAAGTGAGGAGAAAATCTAAGAGAATGAATAATTTTATTCCCTTCTGGTATGCAAAGACATTTCATAGTCTAAACCATTAATATATACAACTCAAAGAAAAACACTGGTATATTTTATTTTATCAAAATGAACAACTTCTTTATAAAAAAACAATTCTAGGAGAAAATAAAAGCAACAGACAAGAGAAAATATTGGTTATACATATAAAAGAGAGGTAATATCTAAAATTGATATCAGTTTCTTTTATGATAATGATAAGATATCTGATTTCAAAAAAAAGATAATATTTTTTACAAGGAAGTCATAGAAAAAAATAAATACAGAACACGTGAAAAATATGTTCAGTTTCACTAAAATTTGTCTTAGAAATTGACAATTAATAAAATTCAAATTGAATAATATATTTCATTTCATAATATAAAATCTGTGCTGAATTAAGGAGTGTATCATTTCCTAAGATTGACAATAATGTTAAATGAGAAAGCTTTCAAGTGATATACTAATTTTTAATTAGAGTTTTGCTGTAAAAAATAAGATTTAAAATATGCATATCATATAATAAAGATTTCCAGTATTTGTAGGAATGAAAATATGCAATGTAAAATTGTATATGTAAAATATGGGTTGGCAGATCTTAGGAAAACAATCTATTATATCTGTACACAAACAATTATAATGGTAGATCTCAGGAGTGATGTTAGAAAAATAGCCAATTGGAAGCTCCCAGCACTATTCACCCCACAAGAAAATAATTAATAAATAAACACCTACATTTTAACTAAAATAGTTTAAAAAAGAACTCCAGCAAAGATCAAAGATGTTAAAGAAATCTGGTAGAGCACAGAAATCTAGGATAAGAAAGAGAAAGAAACGCATTCCTCCACTAGCTTATGCTACCAATGGAATCAATTCAGCATCAAGGACTTCACCCTACAGGAAAGAGGCAAAAAATAAAACTTGAACAGTCTGCATCTGACCCATGGGTACTTGTAGTATTTGCTAACAAATACTCCTTTAGATGCTGAGTCTTCTTCACAGGCTGTCAGGGCAGCTGTAGGATCTCCACAGTGTCCACATGCTGAGCTACTTTCCAGGAAGGAGGCAAGACTGTATCCTTCTCCCTCCTGATTTGGGCTGCTCCATCTTTGAATGAAGCTACTGCTAGAACACATTTACTCTGTAACTGAGCAGTAATCACACTTCTCCATTACTGAGGTTATCACTGTAACATAACCATCTGAAAATATGCCCTGTACTACACAGTACCCGCTGGTGCCAATCTACTATAAAAACTACTCCAGCCCTCAGATTTTAGTGACCTGTGTTCTTTCCAATTAGGGACTATACGAAGGCGCACCTTGCTTCCTGGGGACTTCAGGCCACTGGTGCACTGGAGTAATCAGATACTGACTGGTTCCACAGTTAAGACAGTGCCACATCTTCCACAGAATTCAGATCCTTGGTAAACCTGAGCAATCAGCTGTGCATTCCTGTAGTGCCACAGTAAAGGCAGCACATTCTTCTCAGGGCTCTGAGCCTCTGGCACATGGAGCAGCTACAATCCCCAGTGCCACATTTGAGACAATGACCTAATACTCAAGCATCTGATGATTCTTGTGACCTCCGAAGCCATGGTTTCTGGAGCATGAGAAAATTTCTGAGCAAATGCAGTATCCTGTTTCCCAGGAAATCTCAGAGGTCTAAAATATGCCACCCTATGCTCTCAGCTGAATAATAATAGTATTCTGCCTGCCTAGAACTGGTGTAGCCCTCCACTATCCAAGCTGGTGGGGTTTCCTGCCTCTTCAGGGAGCAGAATTAGTGCTGTACTGCTCCCTTTGCCCCAGAGTGAAAATACCCCAGCTGAGTGGGAGAATTTCAAACACTAGTAATTATAAAGTGAGCCCATTCATGAAGTCCCAGGTATTAAAATAATTTCACAAGATCCTGACCCCCAGAAACCAGCTCCACAGCCACTCTAAGTATGCATGCCCCCTGTACCTATATTCCTATGGTTGTCTGTAGGCCTTGTCAGATTCAACACATTTTTGGTACATAAATCATGCATATCTCCAGTGGTTTCTTCAGTTATGTATCTTCACTGTGAGGAAGATAAGTACAGGAAGATGCCTATAGTCCTTCGTTAATAACCTGAAAATCCATTATTAATGTCACAAACTCCTGCAGCTAGATGATTGAAGAACCCATAGTCATCAATGACATTGATCACAAATGAAGAAGCTGCATGGAAAGTGTACAATTGTTCCACATGAAGCCTGAACTCCTGAATTCTGCTCAGCCAGCATCCCCAAACCTTCTGTAGGTGAACTTTTCCTTTATAACAGTCATTCTGTAAAATGTGAATAACTTGACTGCATCACCAGATACAAAGACATAGGAAACATGAATAAGGAAACATGATTCAAACAAAAGAATTAAAAGACTCTTAGAAAGCTAATCCCAAATAATGGAAAATTTAAAAATTGCCTGAAAAAGAATTAAAATAATGACCTTAATGAAATTCAGACACTTGTGAATATAAATAATTCAATGAAATCACAACAAATAAAAATCACATAAAAAATTAAACAGAAATAGATGCCATAAACAACAAGTAAACAAAAGCTTGGATCTCCAGAATTTGAACAATGAAATAAATAAGAAAACAGAGATCTTAAATAGCAGTCTATACAAGCAAAAGAAAGAATATGTGAATTTGATGATAGATTCTTTGGAATGATTCAGAGGGGCAGAAAAGAAGAAAGAAGTGAAAACGATCTATAGGAGGATGGAATACCATTAAGTAGAAAATATATTTGTAATATGAAAATTCAAGAAGGAGAAAAGGCAGGACAAAAAGCTTACTTAGCATGCTTCTAATTCCAATGTTTCAGGAGGCTGAGGCAGGAGGATTGCAAGTTCAAAGCCAGCCTCAGCAAAGGTGAGGTACTAAGCAACTCAGTGAGACCCTGTCTATAAATAAAATACAAAAAAATAAGACTGGGGATTTGGTTCAGTGGTCGAGTGCCCCTGAGTTCAATCCCCAATACCCATGCCCCTCAAGAAGCTTATTTAATGAGATGATATATGGAGATACAGTTCAATGAAGCTCAAATTCCCCAAACAGATACATGCAAGGGAAGTCCGTCCCAAGCCACCTTTCTGACACTTTGTCAAAAGTAAAAAACAATAAAAAATATAAAAGAAAGAAGAAAGCATCAAGTCACACATGTAAAAATATTCTAATTAGATTATCAGCAGAGTTCTCAGTAGAAACCTCATGGACTTGGAAAGAATGGAATATATTTAACATACCAAAGAGAGAGAGAGAGAGAGAGAGAGAGAGAGAGAGAGAGAGAGAGAGAGAGAGAGAAGAAAGAAAGAAAGAAAGAAAGAAAAAAGAAAAAAAGGAACATAAGAGGGAAAAAAAAGAATATCTTGACAGAAAAAGGAAAAAAAGCTTGCCAACCAAGAATACCATACCAAAAAGGATATCTCCTTCAGAAATTATGGTGACTCTCCTTCCCAGAGAAGCAAAACTTGAAGGAATTTATAACAGTTTAATTCATGCTACCAAAGGGAATTAGGAGAAATAAAAAAGCTTAAGGGAGTTATTGAGGTGAAAATTAAAGGATGGTTGATACTTACTACCAGGTTCTCTTACAAAGTATAAAAACTCTCTATTAGATGTGAATATATAGTCAAATTCAGAATAGTTGAATATTAAAATTGTGGTACATAAATCATGCATATCTCCAGTATTGTTATATATATGATATGTGGTGTCCCCCAAAGCTCATCTTTCAGACAATGCAAGAACACTCATTGACAAAATGATTATGATAGCTGCAACCTAATACTGGATTAATCTACTGTGGATTAATCAGATTAGTAACTACAGGCAGTGAGGTATAGCTGGAGGAGTATGTCACTGTGGACATGACTTTGGGGTAAATTTTTGTCCCTGGTGAGCAGAGAGAGAGGGGTCTCTCTCTCTCTCTCTCTCTCTCTCTCTCTCTCTCTCTCTCTCTTCTTCCTGGCTGCCCCATCTTGGGCAGCTTTCCTATGCTATGCCTTTATGCCATGATTTTCTGTCTCACCTTGGGCCCACAGATATGGAGTTGGCCAACCATGAACTGACTGACTGAAACCATGACCCAAAATAATCTTTTCCCATTCTATTTTTTTCTAGCCGATTAGATACCTGTATTCACATTAATGCACAACCTTAATAAAGCAAGTAGGAAAATGGTGAAAAACAACTAAAGCAACACTAAGTTATGGAATATACAATATAAAAGAATGTAAATTGTGACAGCAAGAACATAAATTTTAGGAAAGGGTAAAATATGCAAAGGTTTGTATGTGGCAAAAGTTGTTGTCAGCTTATAATAATTGATTCTAAGATGTTTAATGGTAATCACAAAACAAAAAAACCATAGAGCATACACAAATAATAGCTAAATAAGTCAAAATTCAGTTATAGGAAACTATGAAATCATTAAGGTAGACAATAACAGGAATAAAAAGGAAAAGAAACTACAAAACAACTAGAAAACAAACAGGAAAGCAATAATAATAAGTTTTTATCAATGATAACTAAATGTAAACATACTAAATTTTCCAACATGGGTGAATATTTAATATTTAAAATATATTAAATTATTAATATATTAATATTTAAATATATTAAGCTATATAAAGACTACTTAAATGTTAAGGTCATATATAGAAGGAAAGGGAAGAAGAAACTAATAGTCAACGAAAATAGTAACAAAAGGAGAATGGTAGTGGGTCTCTAAAAATAGATAGAAGTTGTCAGAATTGAATAAGAAGGTCATTACTTAAAGAGCTCCATCCATCTAGCACACTTAGCTGTTAAGATGCCTATACACCCAACATTGGGATACCTAAATACATACAGCAAATATTAATTGGCATACAGGGAAGCCTAGCTTGCAATACTATTATAATAGAGAGTTCCAATATCCCAACTTAAAATGTAGATAGATCAACCAGATTAAAAATTAATAATTAAATTGTGGACCTGAATTTTTAACAATTACCTTAGAGATACACAGTAGCCCACATTTATCTATGGAGGATACATAGGAGATCTCAGTAAGTGCCTGAAATTACAGATATTGTAAACCCAATATACACTGTTTTTTTCCTCTACACACATATCAATCATAATGTATAATTTGTAAATTGCTCACAGAAGAGATTAATAATAATTAATAGTAACAAAAGTTATACCAATATGATCTGACAAAAGTTATGTACATGGGATCTGTCTTTCAAAATACTTTATTGTACTGTTTCCAACTCACCATTCTTCTTGTGATAATATGAGATGACCCAGTACCTATGTAATGAGATAAAGTAAAGTGAACAAAGTAGATAAGGTGATGTAGTGTTGGATGACTCCATAAAAGTACTCCTGCACAAGTATTACTGCAACAGTTGATTTGATAACCTATTAAAAAACTAGTGGATGAATAACACAAGCAGCTTGAATACATTGGGCAAAGATGATTCATGCCCCAGGAAAGATGAGGCAGGATGACCCCAGGTTTCATTCTGTTTCTCAGAATGGTGCACAATTTTAAAGTAATGAATTATTTATTTCTAGAATTTTCCATGAATTCTTCTCAGACTGTGATTAACCATAGGTAACTGAAACCATGGAACCTAAAACTATGGACAAGACAGGACTACTGTCTAAAGAATTTTCATTCAACAGCTGCAGAATACACATTTTTCTCTAGCTTACATGGAACACTTTTTAGACTAGAACATAAGTTAGTCCACAAGTCTCTATAAATTTGAGAAGACTGAAATGATATCTAATTTTGTTTTAGACAATAGTGGTATAAAACCTGAAATCAATAACAGAAGAAATGGTGAAAAATTCACAAGTACAAAAACATATTCCTGAACACATGTGTTAAAGAAGAAATCACAAAAAAAATATTTGCAGTTAGCCCCTAAGACAAGCCACATCATCAGAACACAAAACTGCTTTTCAATTTCAGGAAAGAGAAGTAATCAAGACTGAAGATACTCAGGAGGATCTATCAAGCCATGAGAGCTTTTAGGTGTCTGGGAATGCTGTAAAAACTCTGTAGTGTTTTGAACATAAATGGGTGCTGTATATTGTCAAATGCTTTTTATGCATCTATTGAGATGATCATATAATTTTTATCCTTTAAGTCTATTGATGAGATGAATTACATTTATTGATTTCTGTATGTTGAACCAACCTTGCATCCCTGGGAAGAACCCCATTTGATTGTGATGTACTATCTTTTTGATATGTTTTTGTATTTGATTTGCCAGAATATTAATGAGAATTTTTGCATCTATGCTCACTAGAGATATTGGTCTAAAGTTTTCTTTCTTTGATGCGTCTTTATCTGGTCTTGGTCTCATAGAATGAGTTTGGAAGTGCTACCTCTTTTTCTAGTTCATGAAATAATTTGAAGAGTGTAGGTGATAGTTCTTTTTTATAGGTCTTATAGAACTTGGCTGTGTATTCATTTGGTCCTGGCCTATTTTTGGTTGGTAGGCTTCTGGTGGTATTTTCTATTTCATTGCTTGACATTGATCTGTTTAAATTGTGTACATCATCCTGATTCAATTTGGGCAAATCATATGAGTTTAGAAATTTGTTGATGCCTTCAATATTCTCTATTTTATTGGTGTATATATTTTCAAAATAATTTATAATTATTGTCTGTATTTCTGTAGTGTCCCTTGTGATATTTTCTTTTTCATCACATATGTTAGTAATTTGAATTTTCTTTCTCCTTCTTTTCATTAGAATGGCTAAGGGTTTGTCAATTTTATTTATTTTCTCTAAGAACCAACTTTTTCTTTTGTCAATTTTTTTCCCTTGTTTTCTTTGTTTCAATCTCATTGATTTCAGCTCTGATTTTAATTTCTTCCTGTCTTCTACTACTTTTGGTGTTGACTTGTTCTTCTTTTTCTAAGACTTTGAGATGTAATATTAAGTAATTTATTTGTTGACTTTTTTTTCTTTTAAGGAATGAACTCTATGCAGTGTACTTACCTCTTAGTACTGCCTTCATAGTTTCCTATAGATTTTGATATATTGTAACTTTGTTCTCATTTACCTCTAAGAATTTTTAATCTCTTCCTTGATATCTTTTACAACCCATTGTTCATTCAGTAGCATATTATTTAGTCTCCAGAGGTTGGAATAGTTTTTATTTTTTGTTTTACCGTTGATTTATAATTTCATTCCATTGTGACCTTATAGAATGCAGGGCAGTATCTCTACTTTTTTTTTGTATTTGTTAAGAGATGCTTTGTGGCATAATATATGGTCTATTTTAGAGAAGGGTTCATGTACTGCTGAGAAGAAAGTGTATTTGCTCATTGAAGGATGAAATATTCTATATATGTCAGTTAAGTCTCAGTTATTGATTGTATTATTGAGTCCTATAGTTTCTTTGTTTAGCTTTTGTTTGACAGATCCATCCAGTGGTGAATGATTTGTGTTAAAGTAACCCAGAATTATTGTTTTTGGTCAATTTGACTCTTGAACTTGAGAAGAGTTTGTTTGATAAACATAGATGTTCCATTTTGGGGGGCATATATATTTATATTTCTTTATGTTTTGTTGGTGTATGGTTCCCTCGAGCAGTATGAAATGTCCTCCATTATCCATTTTAACTTATAAAGTCCTCTTTATTTCATATGGGAATGGAAACCCTGGCTTGCTTCCACAGTCCATGTGAATGGTATGATTTTTCCCATCCTTTCACCTTCAGTCTGTGTATGTCTTTTCCTCTGAGATGAGCCTCTTTCAGGCAGCATATTGTTGGGTCCCCCCCCCCTTTAATTCAATTAGCTAGCCTATGTCTTCTAATTGGTGAGTTTAGGCTATTAATAATCAGGGTTATTATTGAAAGATGATTTGTATTCCCAGAAATTTTTGTTTACTTTTGGTATTTAACTTGACTTGGTTTCTCCTTTGATTAGTTCATCCTTTAGTGTAATAATTCCCTCTGCTGATTTTCAGCGTTGTTTTTCATTTCCTCTTCATAGAATATTTTGCCAAGGATGTTATATAGTGCTGATTATCAAGTTGTAAACTTTTTAACTTTTGTTTATCGGGAAAGTTTTTATCTCATCATCAAATCTAAAGCTTAAATTTTGCTGAATAAAAGATTCTTGGTTGACATCCATTTTCTTTCAAAGCTTGATATATGTTGTTCCAGGATTTTCTAGCTTTCAGGGTCTGGGTTGAAAAATATGCAGATATCCTATTTGGTTCCCCCCTATATGTAATCTGATTCCTTTTTCTTGTGGCTTGTAATATGCTCTCCTTGTTCTGTAGGTAAGGTATTTTCATTATAATGTGCCTTTGTGTGGATGTGTTTTAAATGTGTTGGATGTGTTGTGATTTTGTACATTTACCAACCTGTAGGCATCTTAAACTTGGTTTTCCAATTTGTTCTCCTGTTTGGAAATTTTTCTTATATTATGCCATTGAATAGATTGTTCATTCCATTGGTTTGGAACTCTATGCCTTCCTGTATCCCAATTATCTCTTAAATTTGGACTTTTTATGCTATCCCATATTTCTTGAATGTTATGCTCATGGCTTCTTACATTTTCACTGTGTGGTCTACATTCTTTCATGATTTTATATTTTGTCCTCATTGTCTGAGGTCCTGTCATCCAAGTGGTCTAATCTGTTGCTGATGCTTTCAATTGAACTTTTAATTTGGTTTATTGTTTTTCTTATTTCAAGGATTTCTGTTTGGTTTTTCTCTAGAACCTCTACCTTCCTGTTGAAGTAATCTTTGCTTCCTGTATTTGTTTATGTAGCTCTTTGTCAAAATGATCTTTTCCTCCCTGTATTTGCTCTCTTATATCATCTTTTAATTCACAGAACATTTTAATTCTGTGCATCCTGAACTCTTTCTCTGTAATTTCATCTGCTGTGTTGGCCATGGATTCTAATAATGTGGTATCTTGATTTGTTTGAGGCACTTTCTTCCCTTGTGTTTTGATGTTGCTCATGTGTCTTACTTCCTAGCTCTGTGGATTCCAGGCATTACCGCTTTTATCCTATAGGCGTATAGTGCCCCTGTGAGGTTCCAATACCTCTCATTTGAAGGGTAGGATAATGTTAACAGATCCCAATATAAACAATATACCCGCTAAAACCAAATAGTTGCTAATATATAATTACAGTTTGGTCACAATGTATAGAAATGGTGAATTCAATTGTCATCTGCAATATAATCAGTAGGTTTGTAAAAGGGTTTACAGTTTCTGATGGTGGACAAAGAACCAGGGATGAGGTATAAGACAATATGCTGAGAAGGTAGGAGGTGAGGATGCAGAATTATATCTTAAGAAGTGTGAAACAAAAATCTAAATAGGAAGGTTACTAACAGGTGGGTAGAGAGGAAGTAATTTTGGGTAGGCAAGTAAGTGGGAAGACAGAATACATGAAACAAACACACATATATATGTAGAAAAAATAAAAATGTTACAATAGTAAAAATTGGAGGAAAAAGAAAAAAAGAATAAGAAGAGAATGCACACCGCCACTGTAATGTACTATTCAGTCTTCTCAGTCCACACTCTCTGAATTCTTGGAAAGTACTTGGTTTCACATATGTTGGGGATGTGAGGGCAGGCGAATAGAGAGGGAGAAGAAAGAACAAAAGAAAAAAGAAAAAGAAATCTCAAAGGAAGAAACACGGGTTGTTTTGGTTGGAGATTAGTATGTTCCCTGCTTCCTGTCTCATCCTATAGGTGGGTTTGTCTGTTGTTACCGGCCTCTCTGCCCTCAGGATGGTGAGGGTAACCAGGGAGGGATGGTTGGTCCTGGATGAAAGGCACCTGGAAGTGGGAATGTGGCACACGCCAGTCCCTGAGGGCAGGCTGCACCTCAGGTATCTCTTTTGGGGCCTGCTCCTGTGATGTGGTCTTATCTCCTTATTTCACCTGAAGACCTCCCAGTTTCTGTGTTAATCTCTAACCTGTATTCACACTCACCCTCTCCCTTGCTTTTCTCTCCTGGGCTCTTGAGTATGGTGCTTTGGGCATGCTGTGCACATGCCCTGCAGAGAGCTGTTTTGTGTTGGGCAGTCACTGTGCCAGGGTACTGGCTGCTGGGGAAGCTGGGGGTTAGAAACTGGGTGCCTGGGCAGCCGGAGTTTCAAACTGGAGGTTGCCCCCACTAAAGGTGGTGATGAAGGTGACTCAAGATGGAGGCATTCACTTTCAGCTATGAGGTGTCAGATAGGGTGGGGGGGGAGCCAGGCGATAGTGTTGGAGGACGAGATCAGAGACTGGGTCTGTGGTGTGGAGCAAATGGCTATGGCTGTCTTCAGAGCCTGTGTGAAGTTCCTTGGTGCAGGTGTGCTATGAAGCTTAGGGAACTATTTACATTGCTGCAGAGTCCCAAGATGGAGACAATCAGGGGAACCCCACAATGGTTTGGGGGTCCACACAGGAGTGGCAGATGGAGATCTAGTGTATGGGTGGCTGACACCTAAGTCTGGGATTTCTGCTTGGATGGGTGGATGAAAAAGTTTTGCACAGGTTCTTATACTGGATGCTCCAGCTTGGGCAGCTGATAGTCCTCCTTGGGCAAATAGTTGCGAGACTTACTCTGATGCTAAGGCCTGGAGCCCTGCATGGGCATAGTGGCCGTGATTCCTGTGCAGAAGCAGGAATATTGCTCTCAGTGAAGCTGTATTCCCACTTTTGAGTCCCAGGACACAGAGCAACACAGAATGCTGCCCCCTTCTGGCCCACCATCTTGTATCCCCCTGAATTCAATAATGATTATAGCTCTAATGCACTAAAAAATTTTAAAAGTAACAATACCTCAGAGAAACAATGCAAACACAATATATTAAAACCAATGAGATACAACAAGCACGGTTTTAAGAATAAAGTTTATCACAATAAGTGCCTAAGTTTAAAAGACATGAACTATCCCAAATAAATGGGCTAACATTGTGCCTTATGGAATTAAAGATAGAAAAAGCAAACTACACACAAAATCAACAAGAGGGACTTACTATGGTTTGATCATATCCCCAAATAGTTTAGGCATTAATAGCTTAGTCCACAGTATGGCAGTGTTGAGAACATTTAGAATGGTGTTGAGGTGACAGAACATTTAGAATGGAGCATCTGGTGAGAGGTATTTTGATCACAGAGATTAACCCTCTTATAAATGAAATGATACTGTTTTCTTGGAGTGGTCCCTCTTCACAGATTGGATTGGTTCCAGATACAGTTGTTATTAGAGAGTGAGTCTGTCTTCTCCCTACTCTCTTTCTTGCACCTGTGGTTTTTCTACATGATACCATTTCCTTTTCTGTTGCCCTACCATGCTGTGATGCTCCTGGTTTGTAGTGTTCACCAGGAGACCTATGTCATGTTGTTTGAACCTTCAAACTGCCAGAATTATGATCGATGTAAACTTCTTCTTTTCATGAATATATCCAACCCCAGGTAATTTTACAAGCCACACAAAATGTACTAAGACTGAAAGAATTAATGAAAATCAGAAAAAAAATAAATATAATGGAGAATGGGAAAAATAGAGGAAATAAAAACTGATCTGTTTTTTGAAAAAAATGAAAACAACAAACCATTAGCTAGTATAACTAAGATAAATAAATATAGAGGAGACTCAGATAAATAAAATTGAAATTAAAAGTGGAGATATTTCAACAGATGCCTCAGAAATAAAAAAGGATAATAAGTAACTATTATGAACAATTATATACCCCAAATTAAGAGGTCTAGGGAATGATAAATTCCTAGAAAAATAAAATTTATCTGTTATGGTTTGGATCTGGAATGTCCTCCAAAAGTCCATGTAGTAGGCAACACAATAATATTCAATTTCTGTGTTTTTCAACTTTTCATGGCTGCAAACAAAATACCTGATAAGAATAGATTAGAGGAGGAAAGATGTATTTTGTTTCATGGTTTCAGAGGATTTAGTCCACAGTCCATTTTCTCTAAGTTAAACAGATCATGTTGAAAGGGAATGGTGGAAGAAACAAGCTATGCAACTCATGGAAGTTTGAAGAAGAGATAAGAAGGGAGGAGGGACAGGTATAGTTCCTAAGGCCCCATAAAATTATTTATTCCAACATGCACTAATTGCCTATCATTTTCACCACCTCCCTATAAATCCATTCAAAATTTAAAACATAAAATGGACTAATCCACTGATGAAGTCAGAGTCTGCATGATATATTTTTATATCTCTGAACATTCATGCATTATATAACATATTAGCTTTGGATGGTTATTCCAGATTTACATAATAATACTACCATAACTGAATCATGAAGAAGGAGCATACATGGACAGACAAATTATAATTGAATATAAGTGAAAGTCTTAAAAACATTTGCAAAAGAAAATTTTCAGGACCAAATTCCTTCATGGCCAAATTCTATCAAATATTTAAAAGAGAATTAGTACCAATGCCCCTTAAAATTTTGTAATAAACAGAGATAAAGGGAAAAATTACAAATTCATATAGGATATCAGCATTATTTTCATATCTAAGCTGTAGACATAAAAGAAAACAAAATGGTGGGGTAATCTCTCTGATGAATATGGACAAAAATGCTCACTAAAATATTAGCAAATAGAATCCAAAAGCAATCCAAAAGATTATGTATCATGACCCTCATAAAATGCATCATCACCGTCATCATGGCACAGAAGCCTAATTTCACAAATACAAATCCATCAAGGTGACACATCACCTCACTTTTTAACAGAATGTAAGATAAGTATAAAATAATCATTCCAATGGACACTTTAAAAACATTCAATAGAGTCCAATATCATTACTTAATTAAAAAATATTTTAGAGATTTAGGTATAGGTTTTTCAGTAATATACCCACTCTTCTTTGTCATATTTGTATATCATGGTATGAAAATACTGAAATATTTTAATGTCAGCAATAATGGGATGATAAATTAATGAATATGCATTCATAGGAATAGATATTAAATACCATGTGGGAAATATCTTGATAAAATGACCATAATCATTTTGTTAAAAGCAAAATAAACCAGACTTAATGTTTTTAAATTCTTGCTCATTAAAAAAAATGTTGGATAAAACATTTCACTGGAATAACAGTAGGGATTCTGTATTTGTTCCATAACTATTATGAAAATCATTTTAAGCTTTTAAATATTACTGTTATAATAAAATAATCATTTAAATAAAGGCATATTCTATTCCAAATAATAGTTAACAATGGTTTACTATGGACTGATATATGATGGTGGATCCATAATACTATAAAGGAGATAGAAAATTATTACTACATAGTAATGTCATAGTATATGTAATGTTGTAACATAACACAGTTCTCATGTGTTTCTGGTGATGCTGGTGTAAACAAATTTGTTCACTGCCATTTGTATAAAGATATAGTACCATTGGTTATATGAAATACATAATAATTAATTATTATAATAAATGACTATTGTTTATGAACTTACTACATTATTTTTTCATTTTTTCATATAATGTTTCCATATGAAAAGCAAATGTAGTTTGATTTAAAATAGCTTGCTGTGTAACATTGGCAGCAGTTTCATACATTCTATATGTGTAGGTCTTTTGATTGCATCAAGGAGCGACATTGAATTTATAACCTATATTGTCTAGATTTGTATAAGTAAACTCTGATGTTTGCACAACAATGAAGCCACCTAACAATGCAGTTCTCAGAGTGCATCCCCATTGCCAAATAATTAATATCTATACTTGTGTAAAATAGGAAAAAATATTGCTTAAATCTAATACAATGTAGTCCTGATAACATATTTTTAGTTTTATGTTCACAGAATGTTTAAACACTAAAAATATTTTTGAGAGAAAAATTTCCTCTTGTATAAAATATTTGAATTATATAAAAACATCTAGTGAAATACTGCTCTACACCTATATATGTACTTATTATTATGTACCTAAACATCACGTAGAAATTTCATTTTTTGTAGTGAAAATGTGATTATCTCTGAATCAATTGGATTTCTAAGATTACCTAAATAAGATTTGGTTCAATAAGAATTTAACAATGAACTAATGGAAGATAGTGTATAAGTCAGAGTTGTGTGTCTATGATCAAAATACTCAGAAAGAACAACATAGAAGAGGAACAATTTATATTGGCTCATGGTTTCACAAATTCAGTCCATGGCCAGCTGATGGTATTGCAAAGAGTCTAAGATGAGGCCAACTTCATGCAGAAGGGCATGCAAGAGATGCGCAGCCAGGAAGCAAAAAGAGAGGAAGTAAGTGGCCAAGGGAAAATGAACCCTTTCAGGGTATGCCCTTGGTGATTCAGCCCTTACAGCCATACCCCACCTGTATTTGACCTTTGAACACTCAGGCATTGATATTAGCACTTTAGGGGATCACCTAATACCCATATCATACAGACATATTTTAAGTACAAAAATTTTTTAAAAATGTATATCTTCTATATACTGTTTTTAAATTATTTTCTCTCCTTTGATTTAAATTTAGTTAATTTTATTTCAATGGCAGGTAGCTTAACCTGCCTCCCCACCCCACATCATCATCATCATCATCATCTACAAATTTTACTCTGTATCAGAATCATGGGGTTTGTTTTTTGACTTTCAGAGTTTTGCAACTCGACTCCATAAACAAAACTTGAAGATTTTTTTTGTGTGAAATCTTATTTTATTGTTTATTTCTATTTAGTAATAGTGTTAATATTGTCTGTAAAGTTTAGACTCTGCCAGGGAAATTCAGCCGAATTTCATTTTTCATCTTATTTCAAACACCCAAATGAAGATATTGAAGCAAAGAATAATCAAATGTTTTATAGCCTCAATTTAAGTAAGACATAAATGCTATGATTCATTCAATATTCAAAACTGAGAACAGATATTCATACTGGTTACATATTTTAATATTGATTTTGAAAATCTTAAAATATAGAACAAGGGTTTCAATATAATCTCTATTTTGGCACTTCTTAGTAATATCTCAATAACAAAAATAAAAATAAATTACTTTAAAGTCATCGAATACAAGTATTCCCTATCATCATACTTTTTAAAAAAATTAATTATTAGCATTATAATATTTTTCTAACTGTGTTTGAAAACTATTGAACAATATTTACGTTCTTGTAAACATTAAATTTGTGCACTGTTATTAATAACTAAACAAAAATTTGAAAGTAAAGTCACTTTTTAAAAAATATTTATTTTTTTTGTAGTTGTACACAATAACTTTTATTTATTTTTTTATGTGGTGCTGAGGATCGAACCCAGGGTCTTGCACATTCGAGGTGAGCACTCTACCGCTGAGCCATAAAGTCACTTTTAATAATTAAAATATCACAATACATATTCTAATCAAACAGAAGCTCATTAAGAATGATTTGAGGTCCAAAAGCAATAATATTGTTCCATTTTTTTCTGTCTTTTTCCTTCCAATAGACATTTAATGTGCTTAGTGTTAGTTATAAATTCACACAAACAATGCACAAAATTTAAAGGGCTGGCTATGTTGTCCAGATTCTTAGAACGTAAGCACATGGATAATGTCCCTGGTCTGCTTGACATAGGGATTATTTTTGTGGCTGTAGCCTTTTCTTGGCACACAACTGTGGCACTGAATGACCTATACATTTTGGCAAATCTAAATTATCAGCTGACAAACTAATGTGTGATAACAAACTATATAAAACAGAATTCTTTGCAAAATTAAAAGTAGCAATAAAATATTTGACTTGCTTTGTCTGGGTGGTGAAGAAAGGTAATAAATGCTTGAACCTGATTTCCTATTGCTAGGAAATTTCATGAAGTTAGTATTAAAACACAAGTGTGGTTTTATAACTAGAGAGCCTGGAAATGAAGAAAAGAAAAAGTAATGTTTACTGAAATAATTATTTGTATTGTGCATTTGACATTATTCCATCAGGCCTCAGTAGCCTAAATCACACTCCTACATAATATGTGACAGACAAAATGAGTACTTTCAAATAATGAAAACATCACACTTTAGCAAAATCATGCTAAAATCTGTTATTTGAAGGGGAAGGAAATAGTACTTAGTAAAGGTTTCATGATGGTGGCAACTTAAAAATAAGAGTTCTTGACAAATATGCTCTTATGTAAAATATCTTTCACAAATGATATTGTGAGATATGTAAAGCTACAACATAAATTTTCTATTATTAGGTTGGGAAAGATGTCTTTTTTTATTTGACAATCTTGCAAAAGAATAAAACCTAAATTAGAAATATTACAAGTCACATTTTGTAACCCCAAAGAAAGGAAAAGTATCATAAAGACAATTTTTCTTTTATAAGGGAGAAGGAAATGTAAGAACTGAGGAAAATGTAAATAATCACCTTTATAATATAAGCCCAAAGGCAGGTACTTTATATATATGAATGGATACTGGCCTAATTTTCTTACTCTCCTATTTTCTTTTTGGATACCTCTTTGATAATATGAATGAGATTAGGATATCTGGCAGCTTTACTTGGGGTTCAGCATTTTGAAATTTGCAAAAGATTGATGATAGCAAATTGTCAGACTCTTCACTGTATCCTGGGACAAGGCTTCAAAACGTTTTGGAATGAGCAGTTAACAAATATTTATTGTATGGAATAACAATAGTAATGATCTAGAAGCATCTTTGTGTCAATTGTGTTTCTCCTCAATTCTCCTTAATTATCATTTCCTCATTGCATTTTACATATAATTTTATGTTTTCATCTTTTACTATTCTGAGTCTCTCTCCCTCCCTTTCTGTCTTATCTACCTACCCACCTATATAATCACATACATATGGGTGTGTGTGTGTGTGTGTGTGTATCTGGAATGTGCCTATTAGATAATTTTTATATACTATCATCTGTTCAAGGTGCTGGACAGTAAGTGAAGTAAAAATATAAAATAATACTAAAAGTTACTACCATTTTGTAGCTTGTCTAAAAGTCCTATCCATAACTGTTGTTTACTTATACATAGATAAAAATATCAGACCACTTTCTACACTGAGAGATACTGTGATTTGTCCAAATTTCTGTTTCTTATAAATTTTCTATCAAGAAAATGGAATATATTACAAAAAATAAAAACTTATATAACTTTTAAGCTTTATGTTAAAATGAATGCATTTGAATGAGTATTCAAATCAAAAACAAAGTAAATGAAATGTAGCAAAATTTTTCATTTTTCAACAAAAATATGTGCTTTAATTTCATGAGATATATTTTAAAGAAAATTATATTAGGTTTCTTTTAGTTTGGGTGACTGTTACAGAGGGAATTCGCCAAAGAAAAAGAGCAAATACTTTATATAGTATTTGTGTGTGTGTGTATTAAACTATATATAGTATTTGTATATATAGCGTTAGTATTCATAGTATATATATTGTGTATCCAGGTTATATATTATATTTTTATTTTTATATATAGTACATATTGGCCATATGTATATTTGTGTGTGTATATATATTATGCACACACACATATATATATATATATACACAAAACTATCAGACCACTTTTTACACTGATATATATGTGTGTGCGTGTGTGTGTGTGTGTGTACACACATATGAAGGGAGAGAGATATATTTTAATGTAATTGACCCATGAATTTATTAAATCAGACAATTTCCAATATCTGCAGAGTATATCAGCAACACAGAATGCCAAGACAGCTGATGGTATAACTCCCATTTGAATTGAGACTCAGGACTGATGTTTGAGTCCCAGGACAGAGAAAAAGCAATAGTACTTCATTTCAAAAGTAGTCAGGGAGAGAAATGTCTCATTCCAAGGATGGTCAGGCTTCTTGTTCTGTTAAGCTCTTCACCTGATTGAATGAGGACCAGCCACATCAGGGATAACAATCTGCTTTAAGCGTTCTAATGATTTAAATGTTAATTTCCTCTAAAAGTATCCTCACAAAAACTCGCAGGGAAATATTTGACAAAATATCTGGGCATCCTGTAGCTTGGTCAAATAGACACATAAAATTAACCATTACAGTAAACAGTGATTATTTTATCTACCATTTTGATTAAAACCATAAGACAGGAATAGGTTTCATGAAAGACCACCTCAAAATAATGTGACTATTGATGGTATTAATATTTTGAGGGATTGAATATTTGGACAGTAAATTTTCTTTCTCAAACTTGGTGAAGTCATTAGAACACACTCATACAAATATGAGTGGGATATAAGGCAAACCAAATGTTAGAGCAAAGCCTTTAAAACAAACATAAAAATAAAATAAAAATCTACATAAATGATTCAAAAATATAGAAAATTGAGAAAAAGAAAATGAGCATAGAAATTTTTACACATATATTTAATTAAAGTTCTCAAGGTAATATTCTGCATTTATCACAAATTCACAGAAAGTATAAAAATAGTATTTAGATAAGCAATAATTCATTTAATGAATACACACAAATGTACAAGCAGAGTGTGAGAAAGAGAGAGGAGAGACAATACACTCAGTGGATCGGTGTAGGAAGACATCAGAAAATAATGTGGCATGGGGCATCTTAGAACAATAGACCTACAAGACAATAGCACAGGGGGAACTTATGAATTCTGAGATACTAATTTTCAATAAAGAATTCATAAAGGATTTTTATACTTCAGGTATTTAAATGAATGCATATCTATTTGCTGCACTGTAATATAAAATTTGCATCACAAATAAAATCAATACTATCTCCTTTTGACTACTAAATTAATTAGCAATTACAGCATGAAACTAGCTGTTATATAATGTTTGAGAAACATATTTATTTCTAATGATGTTATTTAAATAAGCAATTGTAGAATACTTGTAAAATGACCTTTAAACTTTTCACACTTTCAACATTATGAAGCTACACAAAAATGGCAAAACAACATTCAAAAAGCATTCATAGTAAATCTGTGTATGCTATTCAATTAAAGAGAATACTTTTCTGACTCTGGAACTTCACTACATTAACTGTTACTTTAACATTAGTGTTCCAAGATTTGTATGGAGGCAATAAATATAACTGATCATAGATATGATTTGGACATCAATTTGTGTATTAAAATATAATATTTCATTTTAATTTTTTATATTATTTGCTCTCTATTGTAGTGAGATTTTCAGTTGTTTTTATTTTTTTTACAATCAATACCCTTACTTTCCATCTTCCTATCTTCCCCAAACACATTGCATTATATTATAATAATAGTCAATTCTCTTGTTATTCTGAATATGAAACAATTCTTATTTGATCAAAGAAATATATTGTATTTCCTATTATGTATATGGTTTAATTGAATTTCTAGAGCTAAAAATACATTTGCTGTATCAAACCTAATTGTCTCTGTGTCTATAAGATCCTTCAAATGTCTGAGAATTTTTAAAAATATTATTTTTTTAAATTTAAAACTAATAATTATATACTTCTATTGTCTATGGTGTGGCATTCGGAGTGATGAAATATGTATGCAATGTGGAGTAATTGAAGAGCTAATCTATATAGGCATCATCTTGCTTATGATTTTCTGTACTGAGATATTTGAAATTCACAGTCTTATTTTGAAATATATCATACATTTTTATTGCAATATATAAGAATGTTATGCAATGGATCTCAAAACTTATTCCTCTTGTCTTTCTGAAACATTTTAGCCATTGATCAACAGTTCCCCAACCCCCCTCACTCCTACTGGTCTCTGGCAATTATTATTCTATTCTCTATTACTATGAATTCAGGTTTCTAAGACAGTATATGTAAGTCTATGTGGGATCTACCTTTCTATATCTAACTCATTTCAAATCGTTCTACGGGTGATTCTGATTACCACAAAATTTGGAAATTTAGTATTGTAGGTAAACCAGGCAATGTTACATTTTTCCTTTTTATGGGGATTATTCTAGTTAGTAAGCTATGGTAGCATATTGCCTTATGGCTTCTTATCAAATACATATAGTAAGTATGTCACAATATACTCATAAAAAGTGGACTTCTCCTTCTCCAGTGTTAACACAGATAGGCACAGAATCAATATCTCTGTGCCTGTTATGCCCAATTTATTTGAATCTAGAGTCTCTTGAATCTCATTTCTCCAGTAATTGAGCTTCCTCTTGAGTCTACATAAGAGAATATGTAGTAGCCTAGCCATACAGGCTGATGCAGACTGAGGAAATAAGGGGCAACTAATCTTTAAACTATCTTTGCTATTTTATTCTAGTGCTTTAATTTCTGTTCTGAAGTACCTAGATAATTTCTCATTATTACCTATTTTATTCTTAGAAAACAAACTATCCTGGTAATTGATTTTTCTGTTCACTTGGTTTTTATTATGAAAGAAGGTTGAAAATAATTCCATGAAGAGATTATTTTTAAATGTCTCGTTTTTCCTTCATTAAAATAATTGGCTATACCTACCACACATATTTACCTGATGGTAAAAAATATGTACTTTAAGACACTCTGGATTGGGAAATGAAGATTCAATAGTTCCAGAACCATAATTATTTAATTATGTTCAAAAGTAACTTGCTTATTTTTGAAAGAGGTTAGAATATTTAGTGTCATATTGCCAAAAATGCAAGTGCTATCATCTTTCTTTATTTTACTTCGTTATTTGAGGGATAATGTACCAATAGTTATTGACCCTGATGCAAATCCATAGTAGAAATATAGCAGATGGAGATGGTAAACAATTTAGCAGAAGAGAGTAAGGTACCACACTTCCTTGATACTAAACAGAGGTTAACATTTTGTTAGGAGACTTCCAGTCAAGTTCCTGAAAACTATATATCCACTCATAGGAAATAAAGTAATAATGCAGATAATTTGGAATAGATAGAGATGAATAGAAATTGGAATCAACAAAATAACCAAGTTAAACTGAAATGTTGAATTGGGTGGAGAGAAAAAAAGCAAAAACAATTCAAGGCATATTAAATTGTTATCATATTAGAAAAATAGATTTTAAAATTCACACAAACATCTTTCTTCCATTTTCCTACTCTAAAAGTTCAAATGAACATCTCTATAATATAGTGTACGTTTTATCTAAATTTCACATATTTCTTTAGTATGTTTCCATTAACATTTTTTGGACACTATATATAATGTATTTTCTAAGTGTACATGAATATGTTTATATAAATAATACATTTTAAATATAGTTCTAATATAAATTTTACAGATTATATCTATATTTTATGCATAATATTCATAGGTGTACATATTCTATATTGCATGTATGGTTACACATCTATGTACATGGAACACCTGAAGTGTTACAAAAACCAAATCTATCTGCTCACTTCACAACAGGCCAATTAATTCAAGAGGCAAGGTTTTGCAACAAGGAAGATGACTTTATTAGAAAAGCTAGTTGAAGAATACTTGGAAAAAAATCCATCTTGCAAGGAAGCTGATTTAAGAGAGGTTTATGGAGACTGGTGATGGGTGCTCTCAGACTGGTTAGTGCCTCCTTAGAATATATGATGAGTAATTGCAGACTGATGGGCACACTCTCAAAGCAGGTGAAGGTTCTGGATTTATGGCCAAATGGCACACATCTGATCTTGGTTTCTTAGTCACAAGATGTTTTATTCAGTTCTCAGAGAAGAATATCAAGGATATCAGGTGACATATATAGCCATTAATACTCAGTTTTGTATATTCTTTTCTCATTTAATCATCAACACACTCCTAACATGGAAATACTATAATTCTAATTTTTCAGATAAACATACTTTGACTTTTCCTCAATTACACGTTTCTTATTAATGGAAGAAAAGGGATTCAAATTCAAATAGTTTGATGATTTCATGATTCAGACAACAAACTGCTTTGCTAATCACAACTACCTCCCATTCAAATTAACTACATTAAATAAATAAATACACTGGATACGTTTCTCCTAAGAAATTAGCATGGCTCATTTTGGGGGTTCCTAGAAACACTGGGTTTCCTCTGAAGTTTGAGCTAGATGAAGAAATAAACCATTTTTTTTTAGCATAGTTGAGCAGGTTGATAAAACACATGCCACCCAAGGCAATTATTTGGGAAGCAGCCAAATTAAAAAAGGAAAACCAGAGTGAGTCAGAAATGGAAATTGGTAGGCAAAGATGGGGAATCTGGGTAGGAGCCAAAGAAATAGAGTGCAGCCAGTAATTGAGAGTACCTCATTCGTTAGGCAAAGGCAGCAGTGGCTAATTGCCTAGGAGGATTTATACTCAGCAAAGGTATCTGGAGATTATTTGGAAATTATTCTTTTGAATCACTGAATGAGAAATTTGTATGGTCTTTTTTCAATGTAATTTTATTTGTAATTTCAAATTTTTATCACTCTCTGATTATAAAATAAACCACTGCCATTCATTTAAGCTAAAGAAAAATTAAAATCTGAGATGCTATATGTTTACTAAGAATTTGCATCAGGATCAATAAATATTATCTTTGTACATTATCTCTCAAATAACTAAGTAAAATGAAGAAAGATGGTAGCACTTGCATTTTTTGGCAATACGACACACTAAATGTTCTAATCGCTTTCCTGAAAAATAGTTTTGAACAGGATTTAATGGCTAAGCTATTAAGAAAGTTAAAAAAAAAACATAAAAAAGAGAAAAGAAATATTCAGAAGAAAACAAAAACTCAGAGGAAATCTTACAAGGATTTTACAGTTGTCCTGAAAAACTAGGCAAAATTTAGGAGCTTAAATTTAGTCATGTGATTTTAATCCAACAAGTACAAAAAAAGTAAGCCATGGACAGAAAAGTTAAAAATTCATACCAAGAACCCAATATAGAGTCATAACTCTGAACATGAATGATCAATAAATCTGGCTAGTTGATAAATAGCACTCCTCAATATAAGGAGATGGTAAACAATTTAGCAGAAGAGAGAGTGAGGTACCAAGACACTTCCTTGATAATTCCTAATTTCCAGTCTGAAGTAGGTGTGAGACTAGAAAATGTATGAGTCACTGAAACAAAATGACCTAAATCATAGGCATTATGTAGAATTTCTGAGTATTGTCAACAGTCTATACATTTTGTAGAGTAAATGTATCCCTCATTATAGCAACAGATGTTTTCACAGAACTTCATTGTATCTGAAAACTATAGGGCCGTGGCATAAGGCATATATTTGTACCATATTTATAAGAAAATAAAATGACCAAAGAAATAGGCTAAGAGTTTCTGTAAGATATATCTTGTAACAGTTACCAGAATATAAATTTTAAATATATATAAATTCAGGGTATTAAATCATGTATAATGTGTTTAAACAATAATCAAAGATGTCCAATCATATGAAAGAAAGGAGGCTATCAAAATACTGAATCTGATTTGGAAAATACAAAAATTAAAATTCTAGAAATGTAAAAGAGCTCCTTATATTAGATTAAACAGCAGGCACAAGGAAAGGAAGGAGACATACTAGGACTGGAATACAGATATCAGCAGAATTACTGAGAATTCCAACAGAGTAACAGAGATAGGAAAATGAATGGGAAGTAAAACATGAAGGTAAAATGAGAGATTTCACCCTAGATGCACTTGGAGAAGCAGAAACAACTTGTGAAAGGGCCAGATGTAAAGATATACAGTTCGGGACTAAATGAGAACTGTTCTCAAATAAAACTGCTCAAATTCTGTAATCTTCATGAGTTGTAGGCAGGACAAATGACCATAACTCAACCTTAGAATCATCATAATGTAACTACAAAAGAGTATAGACAAAGAAAAGACCTCAAGTAAAGCAGGAAAAAATTACATATGCTATTTGAAGGTACTAACTGCAGACTGAGCCCTTCTACCAACTATATTACTCAAAACCAATGTAATAATATCCTCAAAGTTTTGTTTGTAAATGCCTTTATGTAGATTTCAATAAAAATCATACATAGTAAGTATGGACAATGAAATAAAGGCACTGCAGGTAAACAGAAGTTGGAACATTCATTGCCAACACATCTATAATGAATAAAAATGAGCCAAAACACACCAATGGGGGGAATAAAGCATATGAGAAGATCAACATCGGTGGCCAAAGCATAGGAAAAGAAGGGTAGAAGGGGGAATATGGAAAGAGTACTTAAAGGGTGCAGGGTTAGCCTTGTGGTGCTGATGATGTTTTAGAAATAGACACTGGTAGTGTTGCACAATATTGTGAAAGTACTGAATTCCACTCAAGCCTATACTTTAAAATGATCAAAATGGTAAGTTGTGTCATGTGAACTATACCATAACAAAAATGATATTTAGAAAATACACTGCCTGAACATAGAGTCTAAAACTGTTCACCTCATAAAGCATACCCCTTCAGGAGTTGTGGGTTTGAATCCCGACTTCATTACTTTGAATACTGTGAGTTGGCTTTTCAGGTCACCATAACAAAATTCTATAAACTAGGTAACTTATACAGAACAGAAATCGTATGCCCACTCTTCTGGACATGGAATTTCAACACGAAGGCACAATTGGCGTCTGGTAAGGCTCTGTATTCTGGTTCCTCCTCACTGTGTCTTCACATAGTAGTAGGAGTGCGGGATCACTCTATGACCTCTTTTACAAGGGCCCTAATCCTATTACTAAGGGCTCTGCTCTCAGGACTGGACCCCTTCCCAAAGACTCCACCTCCTAATACCATCCGCTGCGTGGTCAGTATTTCCACATATGAATTGATGGCAAACATTCAGAACATAGCAGATTGCACACATATACACATATTCTAAATTCACATTTACTCTATTGAAAGTTGTTGTTTACATAAATTGTCATTATTTTTCTCTTTTCATTGGATATATTTTAATTTAATGTATGTCTTTGTAGCAGTGAAAATGATAAAACTCCCAGAGTCTCACATATTAAGATGATAAATAACTTAATATCTATCATTCAATGAGTGAATATTTATTAGTTAGTGTATATACCATACGAGGGTTTTGACAAATATTTCAAATATTAATTCTCAAACTAATTTTAATAGTTCTGTTTTTTTTTATCTAAGTGTAGGTAGGAAAGGTAAAGAACTTTCTGACACAATATAAACTTCAGAAGCTATGATAAAAGTTACATGTACTGATTTCCATTCAGAGCTTTTGATTGCTTCTGGAGAAAAAAAAATATTTTCCCCAGATGACAAGAAAAAGTTTGAAGATTAGAAACCTAATTATACATATGAGTTTTTGTTTTTGTAGAGGTATTCGTTATCTAACCACATGCTTGTCTAACAGTCAGAATATGACTCAAGCAACTAGCATGATTAAAATATCATACAGTGAATATCCCATAAAGTTATTAATGTTCCACAACAGAGGACAGAGGTGGGTTTTTACATCTTATGCCATTTATCTATTGGGAAGGAAAAGCAGAGAAAAGAAAGCACAATAGTCATCATCCATACTCATAATGAGATCCAAAAAGAAAAACACATGTGTAAGCAATTTTTATCCAGATACTGAAAAAATTGTAACCACATATTATATATACTATGTCTTACTGATTTCATTTTCATTTCTATTCTGAATAATGCTTGACTATTTCCATGGATAACAACTAAATTGTTGTCAACACATTTTAATGATTATATACTTCCCAGAAGTCATTTCATATAGCTTTAGGGGATAAAAATGCATCAATTAGTGATGTTGGCTTGATTTTATTTAAACAAATGATTTTCCATTTGCTCCAAAATTTGATCTTTTTTGAGGAATTTGTTTTAAGAGATTCTTAAAAAGGAAAAAAGTTGTTTTGTACTAACCACACACATGAGGAAAGTAAAGCATAAATAGCACCATGATAAAGGAGGACTTACAAGTTTCTTTAAAATTAACATGCATTATTCAAAATTTCCATCAGGGTTGTTACCAAGGAAAGCAGTATATTTCCTACTCTGCCCTTGAGGCAGTTGAAATTTGTGCTACACAACAGATAAACAATTTCATTTGGTCAGCATGAATTGGAACTTCCTGATTGAGGAGTATTTATTTGGAGGCTATGGTTCACATAAACCAAGATAGCTAGAATGAGAAATGCTTTCATGAGCAGAGGATGCTTGGTTCACCACATCATGATTCATGGGACTTGTCCACTTATCCAGTTTTTTATAGAAATGTTATAATTGCATTTGTGAGATGTTGGGCTGAATTCTTTGGAGTGACCTAGAATGCTGTCTTCTGCCGAGAACTCATAACCTGAGCAAGTAAGAATTAAAATTTCAGTCCTAGTTTTCTTGCATCCATCAAGAAAATAAGGACTTTAAGTAAATTATCTGTATAATTTCATTCTACTTAAGGTTGCATAGTTATGTAGTGATAGTCTCTCATGCTATAGAAATAAGAAATGCCATATTTTAAACATAATAAAAATGTAAATTATATTAACAATAGTTAAAAAGTGATCTCTTTGTTAGAGACTAACATAAGTTTTATTACTATTCCAAGAGGAAGTTAACAATATTCATTTTCTGCCAATAAACGTTACTAAGTATTTAATATGAAGTACACTGTATAGGTGGGTGCAATCTTTAAATATGAACAAGACCTGGACTCTCTACAAAGAGCTTTCAGTGTAATGATAGAGTCAAGTAATACAAAAATAATTTAATAGTCAGATTTTACCAACAATAGTGCAGGAAAATACAATATGAGATAACAAAAAAGTGGCAAATTAATCTGATTGAACAATCTTAAAAAACGAAAGAACACACACATACACACACACACAAAACCCAGATGCCACTACAAGTTATGTAAAAAATATGATTCGACACAGAATATAGCAGAAGTAAGACGGATAAGAGCACAAATTGAAAACTGGTTTTATAGGATGAATAAGATAAAAAGTGAAGTTACTTGAAAATGTTAGTTTAGTATTACTCATTTTATTCCTGAGTTCAACTCTACTCAACAAACTGATTTCCAAAATAGATATAGAGAGGCAAAAAATTGTCAAATATATGATGATACCCTAAAGGGTCACGTAATTTCTTTCCTTTCCATAAATTGTATTTTCACTAAAAGCATGAATAGTCTCAGTGTCAAATTTATTTATTTTTATTTTTTATTAGTTCTTTTTAAACAGTAGAGTATATTTTGACTTATTTGTACAAACATGGGATTATTAATTATTCTGTTAGGATCTCAGTCTTCTTGTTGTACATGATGTGGAAATTCATTGTATGTGGTATATTAATATATATACATAGGAAAGTTATCTCAGGGTCATTTCCCTGTCTTTTCTATTCCTGTTTCCCTTCCCTTTTCTTTATTCCCCTTTATCTTTAAACTTTAATATGATACTTCTCCTCTTGGGATATACACGTATAGACATACACGTATAGATTTTACATTATTCTAAATTCCCAAAGTATCTTTGGACATGCCAGTTGATACAGCTACCTGATAAGTTTTAATGTGAGAATTATTTGTCATGAAGCTTATGAGGCTTTTGACTTTATTTGATTTTTTTCTACCTCTCTTTTAAAAGTTTGAAATATCATAAAGTTTGTATAAGAAACATTCTTTCAGTGTAAGAATGAGTCAGTCACTTGTTACTTTTGAGGAGAGGGGAGGCTATGACGTCTCTTGAATAAAGCACAGGTGTGCATTGCTAATTCTCATGAGATGTTTTCCATAGGTCATAGCGATTCTAGTGATTTTGTTTCCAATTGGGTACATTGTCATTTAATATATCCAGTAGTTATGAAATTGCACGATTGCTACACAATAGATTCAAGCACCTAAACAAATAAATTGTAGAGGAAATTAGGACCATAACTTTTTAATTCAATGTAGCAACTAAAAATGACCTCCCAAACTGATCAATTTTTCCAGATTTAGCACATTCCACTCGAGATTCAGTTAAGCTATGGCATTTCTCCCTTCTTCTATACAACTACAGATTTTCCCCTAAAAAGAAAGAAAAATGTAAAAAGAAACCATCTTACAGTAAATTTATATCAAGTATATATCTTGTTAAAATAAAAAAGTAATCCTTGTAGAATATATTATTATGAAAGAAACTATAAGAGTACACTTATATTATGATTGCAAATGTGTTTATGTGTTTCAATAGGCATGTGTTTTTAAATGATCATGACTTTAAGTGGTCTAGTCAAGAAAACATTTTCGTTTTATTTTTTAAGCTTGGAAATAAATGTATATTCAGTTTGAATATTGTATTTATTTAAAGATATTTGTACCACAAGGAAACTTTAACCAAAATGAAAATGCAATTTTCTTATAAACAAATGTCTCAAAATACAGAATAAAATTTTTATTTTATTTTGTTAAATTGGGAACACAAGCTCGAGAAATTCAGGGAAAGAAACATAAATTAGAGAAGTCAATTTTGTTGGAAGCAATGCCTTTGACAGATTCATGGCAAGACGGAAGAATAATTTCTGTTTTGAACAGTAGGTGGAAGGATTAATGATAAGAGATAGAAAAATCATTTGTATTGGGAGATGCAGTGCTAAGAGATTTGTGACTTAAGATTTTTTTTCTTTATTTTTGTAAACTGTGGGCCTAAGAGGTTATTTTATAAAAAAGCTTTTTAATTTTCCATAGGTTTTCCTAAAAAATTCAGCTTAGTATTTTCAAGGAGTTACAACTCAAATTTACTGACAGTTTTCCCTGGTACTAATGTTATGTTATAAAAATATTTCAGAAGAAATTTAGTTTACAAATACATCCTTAGTTCTGTATATTCATCTGCTTATGTCAAAGTTAAATATGCAAAGATTGTAGGAGAGTTGAGTCACCTTTTGATGACTCAGATCAACTGTCATGTCTATTTTATTTAATTCTATTTTCAGTCTTCTAATACTCATTTAAAGGAAAATTATACTTAGCTATGAATGTATTTTTTTTCTGAGAATTTTTTTTGTGATAATTTCTTCCCAGTTAAAAACTAATAATTTGTAAAATATAGTCACCATCAGCATTGTCTCTCATCAATTCCTTACATTTCAAAATCAATGAAGCTAACTTTATTTGTATATATCCGTATATAAAACAAATTAAATCAAACTGCTATGCTAGTAGCATTCTATTAATTCTACTTTTGTCATTATTTATGATGATAAATTTTTGATGTTGTTTATTATAAACACTCCTGTAGTACTTTTCTTTTTTTCTATTCTAAATAACATTATTCATCTTTGGAGGTTTCCATTATGTTCTAACATTTCCATTTACCTTGGACTGAGCCCTGTAGTTTATGTCTACAGACTCCCCTGAAGTTCTGTATTATTTACTTTCCATTCAATCACTTAGCACATAATCTATGTCCCACTTTGAAAAATAATGTTTGATATTTTTTATAAATTATAAATTATATTTTTTATAAATTACCAAATGCTTCTCTTCAAACTATATTTTAATTTGTAGCACATAAAACTACATCTCATGACCTTATTTTAATTAAGCTGATTTACAATGTAGAGCAGCAAGTTTATAGTTAAAACTAATTGACTTGCTAATTGTATCCTTTTTAAAGAATACTAACTCATGGATTGATCCACTTATTTTAAAAGTAAATAGTTATCCATTTCAGTTATTATTTTGAGTTTTGGAGATAAAACAGAAAACTGGCCTAAATAAGTGATGCATTCTCCTGAATATATTTTCATGAGAAAACAAAACAATGCACTTGTGGTAAATACATAAATTTAAAGATTGCATATGGTGATTTCTGCAATAAAAAAGGAAACAAAAGAGTGACAGTATTGTGCATTTTGTTTTGGAGAGAGTAGTCAGGGGAAAATAAGGGAAAGTTTACCACTATAAGCCAAATAAAATAGGATCCCACAAAGCATCACACTTGAGATTAAGTATGCCTGCGTTAATTTGAGGCCAACTTCTCACTCCTGAGGATTTGATAAGCTCCAACCATGATTTCCACCTTGGAGTCACTGATGAATCATGATGAAAAATTGGTGAGAGAACTAGGTCCCAGTTACTTGGAAATTATCAGCAGATGAAGAAATAGACACTGATGATTGTTTTTTCCTATTCTCTTGTGATGTCAGGAGTTTGTGGCATCATCCTGTGATATCAAGGAATACAAGTATTGAGTTGGAAGACTGGGAGGAAAAAGAGGGGTATAGTTGTTCACATCCTGCCATAGTTCATTATGCTTTGATCTGAATGTTTCCTGAAACTTACAGGGAAGATTGTTTAATGGAGAAAAATGAATGAATAGAAGGAGGGGGAGGAGGAAGAGGGGAAGGGGAAAGGGAAGGGGAAGAAGAAATACCTAATGGTTGCTCAGGTGTCCACTATTTGGCAAATAACCTTGCGGCATTGGCTCTTTGGGGTTATTGAAGGAAGACAGGTCTGCGTGCTGTAAAGAGTCATCCGTGAAAGAGGAACTTGAAGTGAAATCATCCATTCTCAAAGGAGCCCCACACCCCATCAAAGAACTCACTCAAGTAAAAACTGAAGAGGCTGAGGGAATACCAATGTATTAGTACAGCTCATTCTAGATACTAGAAAAAAATAACACACAAGTTTGCTAGTGGCTCATCAGATAATCCCAGGATGTTAAAAATAATTCCTACAGATGTACTAATGCTTAGCTTATTATTCAATTTGGATTTTGAATTAAGCTTTGTGGGGCTCAACTGTAATAAAATTTGTTTGCAAGTGTCACACGCACAAAGAGAACACAATTCACTATATATATATATATATATATATATATATATATGCCTTCCTTCTTCATTTAATTGTCAAAGAAAAAAGTTCTATGAACTTCTAGTGTTCAGCATCTTATATTTAATGAGAACTTTTAAAGGCACATAAACATGATTTTTGAAATATAATAGAATTCCTTTTTCTATTCAAATTAGTTTATTATTATTGCAAATTTAAATGCCTGAATTTCTCTATTGTTAAATGTACAGTTATCCTGGTAAAAATCTTATTTACAGTGATTGAACAGTAAATCAGTAAATTGTAAATGAGTAAATTGCTCATGTATGGATAAAATCACAACTAATAAATATTAATAAGCTATACAAAATTATTAGACTATTACACATATGATAAGTAGATATGATAAGTTTCATATCCAAAATTGAGCTCTGTCAAGGCAGGAAAGCCAATCTCTAAAAGAAACACAATGAAATTCTTTAGCCAGAAACCATTTCTTGTTTAGTTTCTGACAAGTCATGATTTTTACATTGCTTCACAGTGGCTCATGACTCAAAAAGTGATTATTTTGAAATTGTTTAATGTGATGCTTCCACTTCACTGGAACCACTAAGCACTGATAATGAGCAATTAAAAGGTTCATATTGATATTGCATCTACCTAAAATATTTTAAAGGGGAGGTTATAATTTAATTTAGCCTCCAGAGAATAGGGAATTGGAATCTACCAGACTCAGGTCAGTTTATCTTTTGTTGTCGAAATTATTATCTGTGCTCTTTCCTGAATGGTAATTTTAAGTCTCTAACATATGTGCCATATTAAAAAAGATATGAAATTTGTACTATTAGATATTTTAAGGCAAAACTAACAATTTTTTAATAAGAAAATAATTATTCTAGAGATGTTGGTACATAAGAAGAAAGGACTTTTTTTTTTCTCAGCAAATTTAAGTGAACCTGAAAGGAATCAAAAGCAGTAAGCCAGTTCTTAGAATGCTTCCTGGGGTGCACTTGCTCCTGACCTGTTTCTCTCCATAATATCATATGTCAAATGGAAGTAATGATCAAAAAGAGGTAAGAGAAATATTGTATGAATCATCCCAATATGACAAGATGAAATAAGTGAGGGGGGTATATGTCTGAGTTTTAAGTATTCAGGAGAATGAAACTAAATTAGTGTGTAGAGAACAAAAGCAAGAATTTTGAGGACCCCATGAGATATAACAAATTAAGTTAGAATGACACTTTCCAGGTCATAAATGGAAACTTACATTATAACTGAAATTCACATGGGTATATAGGCTTCTCCTATCATGGAGCACATATGGAAATTACAGAGTAATGATGTTGAAAGGGGAGGCTTACATAAAGTGTAATCAAATGTATTATCAAAAAATCTGAACTATTTTGAAGATTACTATAAACCACTTTATAAATGTTGATACAGAATATGTAACCATTTAGTTTATTTCCACCTATTTCAGTTTATATCTCTAATATTTTATAGTGTGCATGGTGTTGCCCAGGTTGCCCACAATCTCATGATCCTCCTGCCTCTGCCTCCCCAGGTGCAGAAATTACAGGTTCATATCACCAGGCCTCCTGTTTTGATCTTTAATATGAACAAGAAATAAAAATCAAACAGGGTCTACCAATATTAATAATGAAATGCTTGGGTCCTACTACACAAGAAGACTTATGAAGCAAAATAATTAGCATTATTTTTTCACTAACAATTTCACAGATTTACGAGTGAGGCCATTTAGGCATACAAATCTTTTTGTAGGAAGGTTTTGAAGAGAAAATTAAATGAACATAGGTCATTTATATTTTGTATTTCTCCTTAAATCAATTTTGGTTATTTGACTTTCAGTAAATTTATACATCTATGTTGTTGAATCTTTTTGCGTAAATTTTTATTTGTTTTCATTTAGTTAAAATATTTGCCATTTTCAGTAATGAAATATTTGCTTACCAAAGGGTTAATTTGGATTTTGCTTACTTTCCAAATACTTGGGTATTTCCCAAATATCTCCAATAGACATTTAAAATTTTTGTTTTGGTCAGAGAATGTATTTTATACGATTTTAGTCCATCTAAATGTACAAGTGCATCTTTTAATATCTCAATTTTATCTTGGTGAGTGTGTTTTCTGTTCACTTGAAAAACAAGTATATTATTATTTTCTTATTTGTTCATTTTAGTTATACATGACAGCAGAGTCTACTTTGATATATTTATACAAACATGGAGTATACCTTATTCTAATTTGGACCCTAGTATTGTGATATACACAATGGTGAGATTCACTGTGGTGTATTCCAATATTTACATAGGAAAATTTTGTCAGATCTATTTCACAGGTTTTCCTAATCCTCTTCCATTTCCCTTCCCTTTATTTCCCTTTGTTGAATCCATTTCCCACCCCCTTGTTTTGTGTTAGCATCCACATATCAGAGAGATCATTTGACCTTTGTTTTTTTGGAATTGGCTTATTTCACTTAGTATGATAATCTCCAGATCTATCCATTTACCAGTGAATGTCAAAGTGATTCTTCTTTATGGCTGAGTAATATTCCATTTTGTATATATACCACATTTCCTTTATCCATTCATCTGTTGAAGGGAACTTAGATTAAAACCATAACTTAGTTATTGTGAATTGAGCTATTATAAATAGTGATGTTCCTGCATCACTGTAGTATGCTGATTTTAACTCCTGTATTTACCAAGGAGTGGGGTAATGGGGTCAAATGGTGGTTTCATTCCTAGTTTTTGAGGAATATCCATACTGCTTTCAGGAGTGGTTGTGCCAATTTGCAGTCACCAACAATGTATAAGTATTCCCTTTTTTCCTCAGCAACATTTATGTTATTTGGTTTCTTAATGATTGCCATTCTGACTGGAGTGAGATGAAATATCAGTGTAGTTTTGATTTGTATTTATTTAATTGCTAGAGATGTTAAATATTTTTATTCATATATTTGTTTACTGTTTATATTTTTTGAGACATTTCAGTTTCTTATACCCATTTATTTTTGGGTTATTTGTTTTGTTCTGTTTTTTGTTTGTTTGTTTGTTTGTTTTTGTTTTTTGATATTAAGCTTTTTGAGTATTTTGTATATTCTGAAAGTTGATGCCTTATCTGAGGTGTGAGTGACAAAGATTTTCTCCCATTCTGTATGCTCTGTCTTCACATTTTTTATTGTTTCCTTTGCTGCAAAGAAGCTTTTTAAATTGACACCATTCCATTTGTTGATTCTTGATTTTGCTTTTCATGCTTTAAGAGTCTTGTTGAGGAAGTCAGTCCCTAACCTGGCATTCTGAAGTGTTGGGCCTATATTTTCTTCTAATAGGTGTGGATTTTATGGTCTAATACCTGCGTCTTTGATCCAGTTGTATTTAAGTTTTGTGCGGGGTAAGAGACAAGTGTTAAATTTCATTCTGCTTCATATGGATTGCCAGTTTTCCCAGCACCATTTGTCTAACAGGCTATCTTTTCTCCAATGTTTGTTTTTGGAACACTTGTCTAGTAGGAGATAACTGTATTTATGTGGGTTTGTCTCTGTGTCTTCTATTCTGTTCCAGGGGTCTTTATGTGTTCATGTTTTGGTTGGCAAACCATGCTGAAAAGCCAGTATATTATGCTGGTATTAGATGGAGTGTTCTATAATCATCATTGAGGTTGAGATGGTTGATAGTGCAAATAAATCTACTATTCCGCTAGATTTCAGCATAATTATTTCACCAATTACAAGTTCTGGCTTTAGTAGATCCTCATTAGAAGCCTACAGTTAAATAAAAAATAAATAAACAAATGAGCAAAAGGAAAATCAGTAGAGGAATATTAGGGTCTGTAAAAGTCAGGATGGCACCTGACATTTTGCCAGAGGGAGTGGTTTGTGAAGTAACGCCAGTGAGCCATTAAGTGTAGAGATTCCTTATTGGTTGACTGTTGTATCTAGTTTATGTTAATTAAGATAAGCTGTGTGGAATGTATATATACCCCTCCTGTCCTACAATAAACGGCTCCCACTCCTGCTGTATCAATGTACACAAGTTGCTCGTCACCCCCCAGTTATTTTGCTGCAGCCGGACTGCGGCAGAGGAAGGAGAAGAATGAGAGGGGGAAGGGAGAGAGAGGGTTAGGGAACACAGACTGAAATGGAGTAAACCAAATTCCATAAATGTATGGTAATAGTACTGCTCTAATAAAAAATAAATAAAAATTTAAAAACAGAATTCTGCAGTTATTCTTATCTTTAGAACTCCACATAATGTGTCATTGTGGTGACATTCCAATTTTTTTCAATGTTTTCAGAAAATTTGATTATGATAATTCTTGAAGAGAATTTTACTTTGTTTTCCTTATACATTTTTCTCCAGCCTGGAATTCATTGAAACTCTTGGAATTTGAGTTTATAATTTTCATACAAGGGAAATCATAGAATCCTTATATTTCAAATACCCCAGCTCTCTGTGAGATTCCAATATTTTGTGAGTAAAATTTCTTGTGATTTTTGCATTACTGATTACGTTTCCTTTTCATTAGTATTCCTATGAATCTTTTTAGATAGTTTCAAATACTGCCCTCAAACTCAATCATATTTGTTTTTCTGAACTAACTAAATTTCTGATGTTATTCAGTGAATGAATTTGTTCAGACAATGCATTTTGAATCTCAAAAAGGGGTATTTTTTCTTCTGTTTATCTTCCATTTCAGTCCTTATAATGCCCATGGTTTCTTTAAGTGTTTAAATTTCTTTGCTACTTTGGACATCTGTGTATTTCTGGGGTTTTCAATAGTGTTTTTCTCCTCTGGGGAAGTACTTTTTCAGAAGTCTATTCCTACTTTTTCCATAATAACTGAGATATCTACCACATTTGATAGGTAGGGTCAAGGATAAAAGAATTCCCTGATACAGAGAAAAAAAATCACAAAATAAAAATGGTCTTTTATGTCACAGATTATTTTTATTTTAAAATTTCCTTTGAGATCATTAGGTAAGTAAAATCAGATTAAAAAAGAAATGAAACAAAAACACAATAAACCCTAGTAACAATTGTAACTAAATGAACTTAGAATCTGTTTTTCAGCAAACATGTATATGACATAATTATCCTATGTACATATATGAAATCCTCAGAGTGAATCCCACCATTGTGTGCATCCATAAGAATGGGATTCCAACCACAATAAGATATGTGCATGCTTGTATAATTATACCAAAATTGATTCTATTGCCCTGTATAACTAAAAAGAAGCAATAAATGAAGAAAAAAAAAAAAACTCCCCCTGTTGAGCACCACACATAACATTCCAGAGAATCTGTTACCTCAAAGAAGGTGAAACTTGTTAAGGGATAATAACTTAGAGGAGTGAAGATAGGGTGCAATGTGACATAAACAAATATGTATTTTAGTGGCTGTGTTCTGAGACAGAAATGAAGACTTGGCAGGATAATAGCAATAGGGAAAGAGAGCAGATCAATTAGGGAGTTATTTCAGAGATTTAAGTATGAAGCTATGAATATAGATATAGAATGTTTAAATTTATCAGTGTGGAACAGAAGGGAAAAACAGAAAAATAAACCATGTTTTCTAAGCTAAAATCCTGAACTTCATAATGAGATAACTAATGATAATAGAAAAAATAATCTGAAAGGAAAGGGAGAAGGACAAGAAGAATTATCACTCTGATATTTTACTTAGATGTTAGTGGAAATCTATCCAGATCAATTTAAAAAGTGGGAACATATATATCACCATTTTGAAAATAGGAAAGTAATAATCTTCAAAAATTATAGGCTATTCTGAGAGAACAATCTTATAGGAGGATTTAGATAAATGTAGAAAAGTAATTTGTAAATTAAAATACAGACAGCATTTGTATGGAGTTTTAAAAGAACTATTGATGTTTTATGATTATCAATAGCTGATACACTTTCTCCTTTTTTTGTCAGTGGTGATGAGAAAAGTAGATGGGAATGACTCAAAATTAAGTAACAGATTTTTTTACTTCCAAACCGAATGCTCATGTTTTTAGGCATAAAAAATATTCTACCTAAATCCTTAGGTTTTGAGTTAAACATTATTATGCAATATATACTGAATCACACACAATTATGGGAAGAGCCTAGCCTGTTTCTAACTTTAAGCTGAGTCAAATGCAATTTTGTAAAGAGATTCACAGATTATATGCAATAAAGACAACCAGGTAAAAGAAGATGAAGCCATCAACCTCTTCTGTTAGGGGCAAATTGTTTTGGAGAATTTTGGTGGATATGCATGATGTAAGATTTCAAATATTTACTGATCAAGCTATCAATTTCTTTTCAGAACCAGAAATTCAAGACAGTAATACAGATTAGAAAAAAGTCTAGTAGCAGGAGGAAGGAGATAGACACAAATGGAAAAAAGTCAGTTTCAAGAATATTATGATCATTTGAAAAACATAGACAAAAGTCCTATCATGACTATTTTATTAAAATATTTTAAGTTCCCATGTTCTGACTATATGTGCATGTTGTACGTGTAATATTTACTAACTCATTTTATGTAGTATCACACATGTTTTTAAATATAACATGTAATTCAAAATGTGTGATTTTAACAAAGTATTTAGGATTCTTGTTTATATGTATTCCTTTCATGAGTGATAGCTCTTGGTTCTCTATTTTGTAACATAATATTTAAAATAAATATTAAGAACTCATTTGGATTAATATCACATCAAATGAATTTAATGCATGAATAAGGTATAAAACCGGCCTCCATTTCAGAGAAATACATGAATCAATACATGCTCTGAGAAACTGCCTAAGATCTTGCTTTGCAATAATTCAGGGCTTTCTTTAGTCGACTTTTTTCAATTTTGGTAATGACTTTATTCATAAGTTTAAAAGGTATTTTTATGGTTACTCTATTTATGACTACTTTTTAGTGACTCCCTTTGTCTTCATGTCTTAAGTTTATAACAGAATATATTATAAAAATGGCATAAGGCCAAGCTTTGCATTTTATTCTGTTTCTTCTGTGGTCTGAAAACATTTTGGAAATATCAAGAAGCTAAGCTAAAGATTTTTAGTGTGATAAACAGTTGTGTTTGTGTGAATGTTTTATGTGTGTACTGTTATACTCATTAGAGTAACCAAAAAATTATTGTGTTTTTAAATATAACATATAATTCAAAATTTGTGATTTTAACAAAGGATTTAGGATTCTTGTTTATATGCATTCCTTTCATGAGTGATAGCTCTTGGTTCTCTATTTTGTAACATAAATATATGGCCTTAATTGTTCATTATCCTTTCTTGGACTTGTTCTAATGACTTCCCTCAAGGAGACAGCCTGCCTTCAGGGTCCAAGGGATGCTTTGCTTTGCTTTGCTTTGTAACAAAAGCTTTAAGTGATATACAAACCCAGAGAAGAGGTAACAATGTGAAAATACTTCTATTCTTCAGGAAAGCTAGATAAAAATAATCTGAGTATCAAGAATGAAATTAATGAATGAACCACATAAAAAATCAAGGGGTTTTCTCTTAAAAAAACTATTTAGAAATTAATACATTTTAGTAAAAATAGTGAATTTATATAATTCTTATATCAGTCATGATTCACTTCATACCTGGGATAATAAAATCCAATATAAAGATTAAGATCATCAGGACAATGAAAAGGAATGTTTACTATCTCTAAATCAACATCTAAAATATTTGCGGATTTGCCAGTGTCTACTTTGTGACAAATTAACCATGTTTTCATCTGACTTAGAAGTTACCTAGGTAGTTCAAAGCTTATACTTTTTTGGAGGGGGGCAGTTACTGGGGATTGAACTCAGGGGCCGTAGTCCACTGAGCCACATCCCCAATCCTATTTTGTATTTTATTTAGAAACAGGGTCTCACTGAGTTGTTTAGCACCTTGCTAAGTTGCTGAGACTGGCTTTGAACTCAGATCCTCCTATCTCCAGAGCTACTGGGATTACAGGTGTGCACCACCACATCTGGCCAAAGCTTATATTTAATATGATTCCATAGTTGGTCCTGGCTAATCCTTTTACTCCTCAAAGGGTGATACATCATCATAACAAACATAGACCCATCCTTTAGGATCCAAATTAATTGCTGGTTCTCCAAAATCCTTTTTAAATGATGAAGCCAAGATCGTCTTCCCCTTCTATGTGTTTCATATACTTTGTGTACATAGTTTACTATGAAACTATTCCTTTTTTATGTGCCTCTTTCTTGAGCCTTTGAGAGGAGATATCAAACCCTGTTACTCCTTTGATGGAGAACTGTGTCTGACAAGAAGTAGTTTCTTAAAAATATATACTGAAAAATATGAATAACCAATGAAATAACCATAGTGACCATGACCAAAAATTTTCCTACAGTGAATAAGAAAAGTGAATTAACTATTTTTAGTTATTCAGCTGTTAAATAGTATAAAATGGGCACACACCTTTTGTGGCAAAGTACCAATATAACTAAAGTCAGATCGCTAAATGGGACTAAAAGTTTGAAAAATAAAGTACAGAGTTTGGAAATGTATGTAATAAAGGAGAGTAAGATGTGTAAACAAAACTATGCAAGCATCCTTTTCCTTAAGAAACACACTGGTGCATTGACTCAAGATGGAAAAGACAATAATCAGTAGAAATCAGAAATGTAAGAAAATCAATGCATTCATCATGAAAATAGATCTATCTTAAAACCACGTGACACTTTTATGTTACTAGATATTGATAATAGTAAATGGTATTTGTTCCATGTGATAATAAATTAAGAAAAAATTATTACTTTTAAATTCTAATTCTTTTCCATAAAAGCATTTTGGGTGAGCACATGAATGAGGTTATGTGTTTACATTTTTAATGAAAACCTTGTAGATGCACAGAACCTATAAAATTGATCTATAAATTGTAGCATGAACAAATTTGAAAACATTTGCTTAATATCACACTAAAGGGAAATAACAGATTAATATATACATAGTGATGGTACAATATTTTAATTATATATAATGTTATTCTATTTGGTAAATAACAGTCTTATGAATTTACTCACATACATGCAATCGTGTAGACACCATCATAATCAAGATAAGAACAGTTATAACCATCCCCAAATTTTATAGTGAGACCTGTTTGTACTCAATGGATTCCTCTACCACAACCTGTGAAAATCACTGTTCTGCCTCTTTTTGTCTTGTTTTGTGTTAACTAAGGGGACACTTTACAAATTTGTGTGTTATCCAGGAACAAGGACATGCTAATTGTCACTGTATCATTCCAATTTTAGTATTTGTGTTTTCAAAGCAAGCAATAATCTGCTTTTTGTATCTGAAATTTTCCCTTTTCCAAAATATCATATAGGTGTGTCCATACAATATATAACTTTTGTTGCAATTGTTATACATTGATTAGCAGGATACATTTAGATTTCCCCATTTAGTTGTGTCTTTTAATTCTCAGCACTTTACTGTTACACATTATCCATTATGATGCATACCAAAGTTTGCTTATCCCATCAAGAACAATTTTATTTTAAAGTATTGTTCACATTCTATGACAACAAATGTTGTGAAAAAAAATATATATATATATACACACACACACATATTCATATATGCATATATGTATATATGCTAAAATAAGTTCCAGGTATTTCACTTTAGCTTCTAGTATTAATATATTACTAGTATTAAAAAAGTTTTGACAATATTTAGGACATACAACAAATATAGTGTGTTTTATTTTATTTTATTTTATTTTCTTAGAGAGAGAGAGAGAGAGAGAGAGAGAGAGAGAGAGAGTTCTTTAATATTGATTTTTTAGTTTTCGGCGGACACAACATCTTTGTTTGTATGTGGTGCTGAGGATCAAACCCGGGCCGCAAGCATGCCAGGCGAGCGCGCTACCGCTTGAGCCACATCCCCAGCCCCTAGTGAGTTTTATTTTATATTTTAAATTATTTAAACATTTAGTAACAAATTCTAATTTAATACATCTTTAAAGTATTTTGAAAATCATTTCAGTTCCTTAAAATACTATACTGGAACTTATACACATGTATGTTTGTACTCACACACTTACACACATATACTCACACATAACATTTCTTTATTGTTTCTGCCTATTAATTTTTGGATTTTTTTTTATCACAACCTTCTTTGTATGTTGTTTTTTTTCTTCAGAATATATCTCATTCTGTTTTTATAAAGACAAAAGAAATAATTTTTAAAGATATATTAGTATTATAAATGTATTATTATAATATCTTACTCTACTTTATTAAACAAACAAGATGTCATCAGGACTTAAACAAATTCAACTTAATGCACACTAGTTAACAGACTTCCCATCAAAGCATTATTGGGGAACATTTAAAAATGCAAGTAGCCAACAATCTACTCCATGAAGCTGTTTTTAAATTAATCTATCCATCTCTTAGACCAGATTAGACAGGTCATACATACAATTAAATAGTATTGCTACCTTTCTAGAAATTGAATTTCTTCAGAGAAATGCATATGGATGGAAATTTAGACATCTAATGTTAAAATCTGTTAGCCAAATTATATCACCCCCATTATTATATAGAAAATCTGTATAAAGCATAAGTATATTTATACTTTCTATTTTTCACGTTTGTACCTTTATTTCTATTTATATTATAAAATGAAACGTCTTAACTAATTTGAAAAGGATTTTCACTAATTATACTTGAAATAAGCTAAAATAACAATCATCTAACTGGCTTAGGTTGACTTCTTTTTTAACATGCACCATCTGCGAGATAAATGTGACATATATAATCACATATAATATAATCATACTGGAGAGCAAACATGTGAAGTTTTACTGGAATTAAGTATTAGATCATCACATATGCCCCATAAAATGAATAATAAAGCATAAGAGGAAAGGAGAGCAAATCATTCCACATACTGATTACACAAAGAACTGTGCAGCACAAGGCACCTGCCAAGTGGAAATTGGAGCAAAATTATCTACTAATTTTTGGGTAACTACATTATTCCAAATCTAATTTTACCCAAAATAAAAAGCAAACAGTAGAATTGGGAAACGGACAAGAAAATATTAACAGGAGCAAATTCTCATTTAAGGAAGAACAGTTACTAAATTCACAGCAAAAACTGTTCATCTAAACTTTTAGGTGAATACAAAATTAATATATTAGTTATTTTATGCACTTTATTTGTTCCACATATGTACCAGTCTCTGTGTAAGGAGATTAATCTCACTAAAGTAAAAGACAAATTACGTGAAAGTATGAGGCTCTGTACTGGAAGTTTTTGATGTGAACAAAAGGACACTTGGAAATCTGAGAGCACAACAGCAGAGAACAACCCATTCTGTAGCTAGAAGGAAGGCAAAAAAAAGATATCCAAGAATGAGTAGATAGAGAGGAGTGAATGGAAACTTGGCTGATAACAGAGGAGAGGGTTGTTTAGAAAAGGAGAAAGGGCAGGAACCAAATGGAGATGCAAGAAAAGCAGCGTTCAGGAGTTTCAAATAATTCTATGGTGTGCATGTCTAAGAATGCTCAGTGAAAGAAAGGGAGAAAGGGAAAAATCTGCATCCCCTAATAGTTTGAACTTTATCCTAAAATCAACAAAGAACCACCTGAATGCTTTAGATACAAGAAATAATCAGATTACAAATGAGACTCAAAAGATTAGGAAGTTTTGGAGGAAACCAGTTTGAAGGAAGAGCAAATCTGTGGCTATTCCAATAAATTCTGATATTCAGAGCTTTGAGATGCTCTCAGAGCAGAATAATTTATACATGAGATTCTCCACAAAAAGAGAATTTGTTAAATACTATATACATTATGGGACTCTTGCAATTCACAAAGTATTCAGAGAGCATCCTGTAATTAAGAAATTTATCTGTTTATTTAATGCACTTCATTATATTTATTCCCTTTGCTTCATCATTTTTTATAAGAGTACATAATATTAAGAATCAAGTAATCAGTGTTCCATAATACAAACTAAGGGAACTTGTGTCAAAAATATGTGTTAGGGTGGAAAAAGATTAAAACGAAGACAAAAGAATCATTTTGATGATAGAATAAAATAAAACCAGGTATGGGTTAAATATGTGAGATAACAAAGGAGAAGATTTACCCTAGGATTTTCATTTGAAAACTGAGTGTTTTCTGTTTACAGTGTTTGTAAAAGCTATAAAGAAAATTGATAAGTGCTATTTAAGTCTTTGGAATACAAACTACCTAAAAGGTAACGTCCTGGAACCAGGAAGGCAATTGCATTTAAGACTGAGTTGTAAAATGCCAGTGTTATTAAAAGCCCAGATATAAAAATTTGGAATGAGGGATAAAGTGAGAGATGGGGCTTGGCACTATTACCAGTAATGGGGGAGCTATGACTGCAGCACAGAGTGTCAGGGAGCCTGAAAGCCAGTTGTGGAAGATTTAGAGTGAAGATGGAAATGTGTAAGAGAATAAGTGTTAAACACATGGCAGACACATGCACACACACACACACACACACACACAACTGACATGAGATAAAGAACTTGGACAATAGCAGGGAAACCATTAGGAAAACATGGCCTCCAACACCTTCACCTACCTGTAAGCATCATTATGTCCTTGGATCCTACCCCTATTTTCTTTCCTTCTCTATTCAAACACCTGCGTTGGATTTCTTACCCACTTAATTGCCCTCAACAACTTTCTATGGTATTGTATCTTTTCTAGCTCTGATCCAACCTTGAGCCACAGAATTATATCTCTACCTGCTCTTCTTACCCACTTACATGTTTCTCTTTCTCAACACATTGTAACTATAAAGAAAAAAACATTTTGTTGTTGTTGTTGTTGTTTTTGTAGTTTAGAATGAAAATCAGATCATTTCATTCCACAGTTTAAAATTATCCAACTTCTCATCTCACTCCTCTGGAAACCAAAGATGTTTAGTCAATGGACAAGCCCTGTGTATGGTTTCTCAGAAGCTGATGCCTTCCTTGCCTCAACTTTTTTTTTTTTTTTTTAATTCTGCTGCTCTCACCTCCTTGCTACTTTCTCTTCTACTCACTTCACTTGACCCACACTGATCTTGTGTAAGTCTTCTATAACCTCATGTACGAGAATTTTCCTTTTTCTATGCTCAGTAAGTTTTTTTCTTGCAAATTTGGAAATCGTCTCTTAGTTAGTTGTAAGCTGTCTGAGGGAAGTTTGCCTCTTGGTTCCAGTTTACATCCTAAACACATACAGCAGAAATGTCTGACCTATAGAATGGGCCCAAAATATATCAGCCTAGACAATGAGTATATAAACATAATTTATGAGAAAAACAACTATCATGTATTCCAAATTTTTAAACCAATCAATATTTGTTTAATTATTAACATATTTGCTGAATAGAAAAAAATATCTAATGATATACTACAAAGAAATCAAATTTGGAATAAAACATATTTGATACAAGCTTTGGAATAAAGTTTGGTGAAATAAAAACAAAAATGTTCATCTATTGCTAATTCTAAACCATTTCCCTTGAATCTCAAATTAATTATACTGAGTGAAATAATACACATTTTTTAAAAGTATACAAGGCATAATTTCATTTACATAAAATCATAGGAAATAAAAATTAAAGTAAAATGGCAGAAAGCAGAGCAATGCTTCCCTGTGGATGAAGCAGGTATGTGGAAGAAATATGAAAAAAACAGGATGAAACTTCAGGGGTGATGAGTAGGTTCACTGCTTCAATCAAGGTGCTGGTTCATGGGTATATACATATGTCAAATTTATGAAAATGTTCACAATATCTGCAGCATGATGTACATCAATTACACTTCCTTAAAGCTGTTTTTAAAATAAAGAGTAAAATGTATAATATAAAAATTTGTTTACTCTAAAAAATAAGAGTTATAGATTCATTTTGGTTGCTGTCAAAAACAAGATCAAATTGAATTTGTGAACTTATGAGAGTAGTACAATTTCCTTTATTTTGGCAGATTGATAGACATTGATTATCTTTCTGTTGGTTAATTCATACATGCACATTAAATTTTAATAATCCAAAACTACAAGTGAAATATCCAGCTTTCCCTCTGGGAGAAAAATAAAATGCAATTTTAAAAATTAAATTAATTTGATTGAAATAATGTGTAATAACATGGGTTAGAAGAATTTTGAGTTAAAAAGAACTTGAATTTGAACAAAGCAGTCCAAATATATCAATAATCATAACTGATTTACTCTACAATATAATCCTGAAAGTCGTACCTAATGAAGTAAAAATAAACATGATACAAGGTATCCTAAGGACTAGAAACAAGGAAACAAAATAATTGTTAATTGTAGAGGATACAATTGAGTATACAGAAACCTTGATGAATCTGTCAGCAACTACTTTCTAATTTAAAACACACAGGGTTCACCAAGGTTAACTGAACAGAGAACTCTCCATAACAAAAGCCAAAGCATTTCTATATATCAGCAGTTATGATTATGATAAATTATAATTACCACACAATATAACTTAAATAAAAATCTAAAAAGTCAATTACAAATAATTGTACAAATTTTATTTTGTACAATTTTGACAATTACAAAATAAAATTAAAGAAAATTAAAAGGTCATATAGAATTGAAAAATTATAGCATATAATCAGAATAAATATTTGAATCACATCTCTACGAAATTCAATGACGTTGTAATCAAAATTCCATTTTTTTATTATGAAACTACACAAACTATGAAACCTCTTATCCATAAATCTGTAAAGCAGGAAAACAGGGAGTAAGATTAATACTCAAGATATAAGAAATCATTTAAAAAGATATCAAATTAGGGTAGTGGAGTATAGTCTCCTTTTCTCTTTCTCTCTCTCTCAAACACACACACACACACACGCACACATACACACACACACACACAAGCACACACCATATATGCACATATATTCATCTAAATAACTTATAATACTGTATGGGAATAATACTTTTTTAAAACTCTAGGGTATGAGATAATGACATAATGAATAAATTGTTTACATTAAATAATTTATATATTTGTCTACTTCAAAATTAAGATAAATATCACCAGTATGTGTTATAGATTTAATATTAGAAGTTTATAAATTAAAGCTCTGAAAATTCTAAGGGAAATGTGCAGAGTCAATTATGTTCTTATATTTCTGGTAAGAATAAATGTACCCATATTTTAAAATCAATTTGCAAATATCTGCTAAGACTGAAAAAAAATGATTATAATTTTTGAATTAGAAATTTGCTTCAAGCTACATTGTATAGAGAAACATTTGTCTATAATGCTTGCCTATAATGTTTGTACTGGAGGTTGAAAGCAGATGACCTTCTATATTATTTGTATTCATAATGATAACAAAAAATATCAGATAAATACATGTTTATATATTTATGTTATTGAATACTGTGTACCAAATAAAATTTAAATCACTAGATCTATTAGTAACAAAATTAAAAGAATGCAATATATTAAAAGTAAAATAAAATTGCAAAATTATAGTATAACTTTTATATAAAAATTTTAAAAATGGTAATTAAATAACATATATTGTTCATAGATGCATACTTACTTAGTAAAAGCATTGAAGTATGAAATCTCAAATTGTTTACCAGTTGCTTCTGCACAATGTAAGGGAAGGACAGAGGGACTTCAAATTTATATGCAATATTCCAATGTTTTCACTTAAAAAAAAAGAAGTTTGGAATGGTGGATACACAGTGCTTTCATTCACTTCCAAAATTGGGGTGTAATAAAATAAAATAAAAATAAATCAATACATAGAATTTCAAAATCTAAGAAAACACATACTACCACATATATCTACGTATTTCTCAGACCTATTTTGTCAATTTTAATATTATCATCATGTGGTCTTGCTTTTGCTTTTAAAACACCTCAAGAAATATTTGTTGTATTGTGCTCAACAATTTATCATTTGCTTTCCACATGTACTCTTTCTTTACCTTGGAAATCATATATATATATATATATATATATATATATATATATATATATATATATACACATNTATATATATATATATATATATATATATATATATATATATATATAAATTCATATACACACCTACATATATATACACATAAACACATACTTTGGTATTTTTCATGAGAAAATTGGGGATTTACAGACTCTTAATATCCATCAACCCAAAGCTGAGGAAAAAAAATTTCAGAACTTTGCAAATAAATCAGAAATTCAACATTAGTATTGAATACTTGTCTTACCTATAGAATATTGACAATACTGGGAAAAATAAAAAAAGCAACAACAATTATTCTTCTGCCAACAGTATTCAAGTCCCCTTCTAAATGGCTTAAAGGAAAGCTTTTGTTGCTAATTGATAGAAAGGTAAAACTTTGATTGCAAACTGGCTGGTTTACAGAGATCTACATTTTATTGACAATCCCCCCAAATGAGAAAATAATAATTCAGGCATAATGAATTCCAATATTTTAAGAAAATAAATTGTTCAGCTTATCAGCTTCATAAACAACTATTTGTAAGTATATAAACAACTGAATACAAATATTTTATCATCAAATTGTGATACTATACAGTATAACAGATTCAGATATTAAGAATAAATACATTGTCAAACTTGCATATGTCTAATATATATGTGAATATATGAATAAGTCATATGCTTATATAGGGTCAAGACATTTATAATAGTAGTAACCATGAGTAAAGACAGTAGTGATTAATTAATTTCAAATTGGAAAGAAAGAAGTCTACCAGACTATTGGTATATAATTCAGGCAATAACATTTGTGTCATGAAAATGGCATTATTTTAGAAAAGGTTCACTGAGAAAATATTTTTCTACTTTCTCTTACACTGGAGGCACATACAAAATGAGCTTAGAAATCTATTCCTTTGATATCTGCCAAGAAAAAGAATTAGTTTTTAACATTTGATTTTTAATAAATCAGGAAATGCTGATAAAAACCATCAACTCTGGGTGCTTCAAAATTCTGAGAACACAATGTTTAAATAGATTTCAAGTTACTCAGATTCTACAAGTAAACAGGCAGATTAAAGCCCTTTTTAATGGTATTTCAATAGGTTTTCTAGATAATAGCAAAATTAATACAGCCAAATTTCAATAGTGGTGAGATATTTATATTGGATTCAGTCATCAGTCTTTGTCTCTTCATTTTCTGCTTTCTCTATAAAGACTGTTGTCATTACACTAGTACTGCTTTATTGGATTTATTTCTTATGTAGCAAAAGTATTCAACTAAAGTAAACGAGATAATCTAAGGTAGTTACCTATTTTATTTACATAAAGGGCAATATTTAGCAGCTTTTTTGTTACTTTTTAAAAATGTCTTATTTTAATCAAATAATATCAATAAAGATAGGAAAATAATTGACTCCATTCATACTGTTTATGTGCTATTTTGTATACCAGTATGTTTTTAAATGATATGCTTGCTACTCTTTGACATTAAAACACGTGGAAGACACCTCCAAGTTAGATATCAAATGGTCTTTTATTTATTAAACTTGAAACCAAACATCTCTTTTGCAATTGTCATCCATAAATGTTTCTCATACTGCATGATATAACACAAATTTATAAGTGCCTTATCATCTCATTATCTGCATAATCCAATTATGCAGTATATATTTATTAAATACCCACAGTGTAAGACCACAAAAATGAGCAAGATAGACATTCACAAGTACTCTCACAGAGGTAAGGGACCACTAGGAAACATGCACATTAAAAAGTAATTAACTGCTACTTACTAGCCTAGTCATCTAGGACAGGCTACTACAATCAGAATCTAACACTTACTTTTAATATGGGGATAATAGTAGAGTAGAATCTACCACATGGTGCTGTTGCAGTAATTCAAAGGGCTAATGACTACCTGACATATAGTCAGAGCTCCCTAAATATTAGTTGCCAAGTTTTTATCCCTATATTTCTTCCTCCTTATAAAGAGGCTTTGGGATCCAAATACAAATGAAAATAAATCTAGATTAAGCAGAGACTTCTTGAAGAATTGAGATTAAAATTGAAACCTAAATGTAGAACTGAATAAGAGTCACTTTAGAATATTTTAAGCTGCAGAAGCTGTATGCTGAAGGCCCAGGGGCATAAAGAGATTGTAACCTTAGGCACCAGCATGCCCAGGCAGGTCTTCCCCTCCAGGAATGTCAAATCAAGAGTTTGTATTTTATCCAAAAGAAAATAAGATTCTAGGATAGGATCCTTTTCAAGTGAATGGCATGATTGCATCTTTGTTTCTAAAATCTGCCCTCCTGTCACTCTGACTTCCCAACACCGTGTCCATCAGCCTTAGTGCACTTTTGGCTGTTGTTTGCTGGGATCAGAACCCAGGAAGTAGCATGGGGCACTTCCCTTTCAACCTCTTTTCTGAAGAACATTAAAATTAAAATTGCATTACTCTAAGGAGTCTGTGGGAATGTTGTGAACCTGGCCTCTTTTCAAATACATTTTTTTTTTGGCAGCCATTTATATTGGGTAAATAGTAAAGGCAACTCACCTCATTTTGGCAGTGATCCTGGTCCTTGGCATCCTTTGTTGACTATGTCTGTAATATGATTAAGAAAGACTGATGTGATCTGAAGTCCATTTTTTTTAGGTGAAAGGAAAAAAATACAAAAAAAATCCTACTTTTATAAATATCATGGATGATTAGTCCCATGTTTAATCTGCAGTACATTTTTTTTAAAAACTACATAGAAAATATCTAAACAAAATAATGTTATCACTCATTTCATTAAATATTTCATCCACTTATATGATTGGTAAAAGTGCAGCCACATTTCCTAGATGTTCTTAATTACCTTAATTAGATGGTAGAAAAGGTGAAAAGGAACTTTGTCATTTCATAAAAAATAGGGTTGACCTAAGGTTCTATAAACATATTAAATGACAAATTTAAAGAGTCTTCTCAAATCATTTCTAAAATAATTAAGTGTTCCAACACACTTTCTTGAAACACAATTTTCACATTCAAACATATCTTTGTGGGCTGGGGATGTGGCTCAAGCTGTAGCACGCTCGCCTGGCATGTGCAGGGCGCTAGGTTTGATCCTCAGCACCACATAAAAAAATAAATAAATATTTTGTGTCAACCGAAAAACTAAAAAATAAATATTAAAAAATTTTCTCTCTCTTTAAAAAAAACATATCTTTGTGCTATGTCAGACCTTAATATGCTAGCTATTATAAACATAAGATTATGGTCTTTATTTTTGCCTCTATAGTGATTGTAGGACTCAGTCTTCTCTAAATTTTTGACACATGTATCTTCCAAAGGGACTATATATAATTATATGGTCCATTCACTTTTTAAATTTATTGAGTTATTTCATTATAAATCAAGAAGGTTTTAAGGTATTTCCATTCAGTTTCTCCAAAGACTTTATCTGAATGTAAGACAACATAGGCCTGAAAGAATGTCATATTTTTCTTCACTAAAGTACACAAAATATGTACTATTTTAATATTTCTTGTGACCATAAGTACCTTAATATAAAAATAGTCTCATACAACCAACTTTATTATATATTAGTAGTTCACTACAGCATAAAACTGGGGGGTTCAATATATAATTGTGTTGTTTTTTTTTTAATGTCAACTTTTGTTGGAAATGCTTTCCTCAGTGAGATAGAGTTTCTGCTTCAATTATCCTTTCCTGTATCTGTGGGTGAGTATTACTTATTGCTAGAATGAAGCTGAATTTAGCATCCTTCTCTCTCTTATTCTTCATTTTTGGTAGATGTCAGTGCACAATCCATAACAGTAAAACAACAATGGCAAGTTTTGTTATTAAGATGCCTCCCAATTCTCTAAAGCTATTTTATTAAGCAGTAATATTACAGACAAACCAATTAATCAAAAATCATCATGATCTGTCAGGTAATGACTTGATTTGGCCATTAATTTTTTTTAATGAGTAAAACATCGAAAACCATATGTTTTTGCAAAAAAATTTCATCGACTTAATCCACATCTGCAAAAGTTCCTGTTTGGTGACATGTAAGCCTAAAAATTGCTTGAGATTTAAAGTTAGGGAATTGTGGGAGGTGTGTGTGTGTGTATGTGAATACAGTATTTGCAAAATTGAAGAACAATTGAAAAGGACAAAGGTGAGGGGAAGTTGTATTGCTATCATAGGAATGCGCTCTCAGACAGATTGATTTTTGAAAATGGCCTACATGAAAGTTGAGAATCTGGAAATCGATTCGCATAAAGCTAATCGTGTGCAAGGATCCCTTAGAAAGGTTTTGTGCACCCACATGAGTACTTTTTTATAGTGATCCCTTATCAATCATCAAAGACAATACTGTCTCCACAGTATTCCATAAAATAAAAAGGCAGTGGTTGTCTTTCCAGTAATGGAAAAAAAGCACATAAATAGCTAAAACACCAAAATCCTGTCCTGGTTTTTCTTACTAGGTTAAGTTACTTTTATATTTTATAAAAAGAGAGTAATAAATGTGAAAACATTTTGGGAAATTAAAAGTATTACTTTAAAGTTGAAATTTCAGGTGAGTCAAAGTGGAATTAGAAGTGGAGAGACAAAGAATTTTGTTTTCAACACAATTTTCAGTTGCTTAGCAGAGTATTTTATCTTTTCAAAGTGAAAAAAAAAACTCTCTGAGTCACAGTTTACTATTTTTTTTGGAAGATTGATAATATTATTATTATTCATAATGAACTAAAAAAGTTTTTAGCCTGAATAGAAATAAGTAGCATGACAAGGAGCTTTTAAACATGAAAATCAGTTTTTCCAAGGAGACTTGGTTGGTTAAAAGAACTAGGGTTGCTGGTTTGATCCTCCCTACCTTCAATAGCAACCATGTTATATTTGTTCATCTTTCAGTCATTTTGTACTTATCCTATCAATATCTCCCCCCCCAAAAAAATAAATATTACACAAACAAAAACAGTGAAATCTTGCTTACTGTTTACTTGTTACTTTTCATTTTGCCACTATTACAAGGGTTAGCTCCTGTTCTTAAATTACAGAAGGGTACAGAAAGGAAAACAGAAGCAGAGTACTCCCTGTGCACTCTTACTGATTGGGGAACATTTGACAAGGAGTATCATTAAGTGTATGTGTTCATACAGACATATGCAGAGTTACATACATATCTATGTTTTCATCCTGTTTTAGATTATCTCCGCTTAAGTTTTTTATTAGGTCACGTTTGTTTCCTAAATTCACCTTAACCATGGGAAACAGTCATTGTCTACAATAATATGCAAAAGAATGGGCAAAAGAAGAGAGAAAACTTGAATTATTTGTTCTGAGTGTTTGTCATTACATTTATTTCACACTTTTTTTCTGCTTTCCTCTGAGATCTACTTTGAGTTCTGAGCCCTAAGTTTAGTTTGAATCCTACACATGGCTTTTGTGGATTCTGAATTCTAGCTGAAGCTCAAGATTCTTCTTGTTTTCAGGCCTGCAGATGTATGTGCACACACACACACATGCACATACACACATGCTCCATCTCTGTCTTTTCCCTTACATGATGAATTCACCATTGTTTCCCATAAATTCATTCCAGAGGGGGTTAAGAAGAGCATCCCAAGCTCCAGGGCCCATTTGATAGGCCTTGCAGTAGCATGGATAACTTTTGTATTCAAATGTTTTCTGTTCCAAACAGAAGCTTTTTCAGATTATATAAATTTCAGACTTCACAAATTCTAGTCTTTTTTCTGCTTGTGATTGGCTGCTTGCCATAACACCCATCTCTTCATTGACACCTACCTAAGTATAAGAGAGATTTTTTTATGCAATTCATTTTTCTCCAACATGATTTGCCACTCTTTTTTTTAAACTTTTTGATTAAAAAAAATTCTTCAAAATTGTGGAAAAACTTGGGAAATAAGGTAAAGAAATGGAAGTAATTGCTAAGGGCTACTTTAAATTTTCCTGAAATTGCTAGAACTCAGCAATTGGGCTTTTTAAAATCCCCCCCCCCATTCCCTGCCATGAAAAAATATTGACAATAAAAAGAAAACCCTAATTTCATTTATCTAAAATATTTTAAATGAAGAGAATCACTGAGATATTTCTGTGACATGTTTTCTTCCAGCAATTTCAATAATAGAAAAGAATGTCAAAGACAAATTGCAGTGGACAGAATTAAACAGACAAGGAGGACTAATCCCACGCTTTTATAATAGAGGTCGAGTCCATTTCAGTGGGGAAAGAGAAATTAAACTCAACTTTATTGAAACAAAGGGCAGTTTTTATGCACGGGGACGAGCTAGTGGATAACGTACTAGAGGACACAAAGGTATGTAGTGTTCCACGTGGTCAGACCATCTGTGTTTGCTCATTGGCAGTTATCTTAGTGTCCTACCCTACCACAGAGACTGGAATACAGGACCCTTTCTTGATGGACATGTTTTAAAGGGAAGTTATCCAGGTTTTTGGGAAAGACATCCATGGGTTGTAAAATTGGCAAGTGACTCACCTGAGACAAAGATTCAACCAAGAGATTTATTGAGGGGCTGCCCAAAGAGGAAGAAAAGGAGGGGCAGAGAGGAAAGGAGGAGGGCAGAGAGCAGAGAGAAGAGAGGAAGAGGGAAGAGAGCAGAGAGAAAGAGAGCAGAGAGAGGAGAAAAAGAAGAGGAAGAGGGCAGAGAGACAGAGCTTGCAAGCTTCCACTTAAGAAGGGTTGCTTAGGTGACCTGGTGGGTGCTGAATGTCAGGGTGACTCGGGAACAGCCAGCCAGCAAGCAGATACTGTATCCCGCTAGGTCATAAAACTTTTGAATTAGACGCTCTTTGGCTTGGCACCCTTTGGAGAGGAGGGGGAGGGGTAAAGTATTCTGTGATGTTCTTGGGAGACAGAAACTTAACTTCAGCAAGGACTCTCCCACACACCCAACAGGCAATAATCTGGGAAAAGACTTGGCCTCAAAGAAACAAGAAAAAATACATATAATTTCAATTTAATAAAAGTTAATATTCAGGCTGGGGTTGTGGCTCAGTGGTACAGCGCTTGCCTAGCATATGTGAGGCATTGGGTTCAATTCTCAGCACCACATACAAAATGAATAAATAAATAAGATAAAGATTTCTTTTAAGTCATACTCAAGGGAATGGGAAATCAGGAGCCTACTTTCTGAAAGGGGACCCTGAAGTTCAGATTGTCATTGGTCAGGGGTTGGAGGAAGCCACTTGGAGAAGAGAAGTCCTTTACTGAAACCCTCTTGGCCCCAAACACTCATCCTAGAAAGGAATTTCAGGACTGGTCATGTTTCAGAGCAGAGGATGAGGTTCTTTGACAAAGCTAAAGACAAACCCAAGGGGAGTGTGGGCACACTGAAGAGCTGAGCTGAGCCCAGACAGGTGGGTTGTGGTTTATGTTGTTCAAGGGAATCAATATTCATAAGCAGTATCTGAATATGAATGAAGTTCTCTGGAACTGGGAAGTCCCTTTGTGGAATGCTGCTCAGCTTCATTAGCATCAACTCATACAGTTAAGGGTTGTGTATACATATGGTAATTAGTCATAAAGAGCAGAAGGTAAAGATTGGCCTGGGTTCTTCTGATGTGCCTGCCAACAAATTAGTTGAAGCTGGCTCCAGAGCATGCCCACCTTGTGGACAGCAGACTGTTATTGTGTCCAACAAGATGCTGAAAGGATAGCTATGGTTAGGCCAGTAGTAACCTCTGTATGAGCCTGGCTCATCAGCTGTCAAAATGAGCTGCTTCTCCAAAACATTTTCCAGATTCCTATCATGAGCCAATATAAGAAGAATGTTAAGGCTGCCTTGATCACTACCCACTTTGGAAAATGCACACAGGATGTGTAGGTTGACTTTCCACGATATATAACATAGTAATAAGCTTTGACAAACTTTATGGAAGAGGCCGAGTTAAAGACTAGATTAAAGCATGAATGTGGTTATGTTGAGATGAAATTATTTCTGATTTATAATATATGACAAAAATATTAAAGTGATAAAATGGATTATCATGGTATTTTAGTTAAAGGAGTAATCAAGCAATAAGAGAAGTGATAAAAACTATCAGAAAAAAAATGCTTTTTATAAAACAGGCAGTGAGAAAAATCACAAAGTTATCAATCTACTCCTAAAATTCAACGTCATTTCATTCAGTACTGCCAGTATTTAAACATAAAAATATCTTTACATCAATGATGTGCTAATTAGAAATACAGGGGTTCTGCCCTTTTAGAAGTTAGGGTGCAGCCCAAATTCTCAAGCTAATGGACGGTTTGAAGATTCAGCCTTACTTTGGCACATATAAAAGCACATTTATAAGCTTCAAGTTCTTTAAAATGAAATCGAGATCATTATATTCATGGTAAGGTGCCACCACAGGTCTTCAAAGATCTGTCTTCAGTGAGTCTCATAGGGAACTAATCAAATATAGTAGTGAGAAGAGTTGGAGAAAAAATTTTAAAATATCCTCTTAGAATAAACCCCATTTGAAATTATTATGAAGATTTTATATATATTTTTTAGATTTTTAAAATAAATCTATCATGATTTAGAGCTCAAAAATTACAACATTTGTTGAAAAGCTGTTAATATTGAATATATCTTTACTCTTGAAATATAAAAATTGCACCCAAAAGATTTTCACTATCAAGAAAATAAATATTAAGGGTATAGTAAAAGAATAGTTGATGAAGTACTGCCATCTTTTGGTTGTATAAATTAAGTCTATAGAAAATGTAGAGAGGTTAAATATCCAAGAAGGTGATATGTAGAGATCTTAAGTGTTCAGAAATTAAAATTCAATTAAATTGCAAAAATATTGTATCGTAAGTAAGTATTAGGCAAAAATCTTTCTATTTTCTCATAGGAAAATTGTCCAACCATCAGCATTAAACCTTTTGGTATGAAAAGAAAATAAGACAGAACAACTAATAGTAGCATTTGACCCATATGCTCCATAAAAAAGGAAAATTACATATGACTTAAAAATTGTTTTTCTTTGAAGACATATTCAATAAGATCTATGATTTGGAAATGCACTTGTAATATTTATTGAATAATAATTACTCTGTAATTACAAAATTTTTCCTCTAGGAAGACAAATTAATATCTTAAATTTAACTAATAATATTTTTCAAAGTCAATTATTAGACACATCTTTGCTGTACATATAATAAATCTAATACAGAAACCAGAATTTTATGTTTTTAATTTTTTCCAATTGAAGAGGTAAAATAATTTAACATCTGACATTTACTGCAGAATATTCAGTTGTTTTCAATATTTTAATTAAGCTATTATGAGGGAAAAGTAGTTGGGAAGCTTAAATCCTTCCTTGCTAATAAGTAATGATAAAAATCTGGAAAGATCACAGATATATTTAAGAAATTAAGGTGTATTTCTAATAAAGATTATATTTGAAAGAAAAGCAATCTAAACAAATCAGCTAATTCTATTTTATTGATTATTCTCAATGAAAATTAATTGAACATACAGAATTATGACTATACAATGCCTTGCATTCTGAAGTTAATTTGTTATTAAAAATAAATTATTTAACATGAAAACTTGCTGAGATATATCCTAGACTTTATATTTATTGGTATATAGTTATCATGCTTCTAAATGATTTTATATATTTGTATTTTTTTGTAATTTTCAGATTCTAAGGAGAATATAAATTAAGATTTTATAACATGTTTTAAAATCGGAATAAAATTTAAAATGTAATTATTACTTAAAGAAAGATAAATACACTCCAGTGTGAAACCAAAGCTTAATTTTATGATATTTTAATATTACTCTCAGTGGCTTGAGAGGTTTTGTTTTATTTTTTAAAATTTTACAACTCTTCCTTTATACTTTCTCTTCTAAACCACTCCTACCTCAGATTTGGTCAAAACTCCACTGTATTTGCTCTAATACTGATGTGTATATGTTGCATTCCAAAAACAAATATTTAAGCAAAATATTCTTAAAATGAATTTTGTGTAATTTCATTACAATGTGAAATTTCTCCTTTACTTTTTACTGCAAATTTATTTTGCAGTTATTGTAAAAGTGCTAGACCATTCCTAATTTAATCATTTTTAAAATTTTGTCCAGGAAATGTAATAATTTCATTCTTTTGATACATTCTTTTAAAAAATAAATTGTCTGTCCATATGTTTGCCTCTTTAAAATTACTATAATTTTTAACTTTAAAAATTCCTTCACACAAATCTCTTGAACTCTTATACATTCAATCTACTTGTTAATAGATTAAAATTTTAAAGACTTTTAAGCATTTGTTAGTATTAATGAGATTATTTGCATATTTTTTTCTTCATGAATCTGTAAAAGTAGTTGAAATTCTCCTGCATGTATTTTATTTATCCACATATACAAGTGAGTAATAGTCCACTATCTCATACTATCTATGCAATATTAACTTGATGATACTTACCTCTTCCCTATGTATTTATTTATTTATTTTTTTAAATTTTTTATTGTTGGTTGTTCAAAACATTACAAATTTCTTGATATATCATATTTCACACTTTGATTCAAGTGGGTTATGAACTCCCATTTTTACCCCATATACAGATTGCAGAATTACATCAGTTACACATCCATTGAATTACATATTGCCATACTAGTGTCTGTTGTGTTCTGCTGCCTTTCCTATCCTCTACTATCCCCCCTCCCCTCCCCTCCCCTCCCCTCTTCTCTCTCTACCCCCTCTACTGTCATTCATTTGTCCCCCTTGTATTATTTTTCCCTTTCCCCTCACTTCCTCTTGTATCTACTTTTGTATAACTCTGAGGGTCTCCTTCCATTTCCATGCAATTTCCCTT